>NW_027096902.1:0-60000 GCF_019320115.1 Miscanthus floridulus
GAACACCAAATGGCTTGCTAAAGACGCATCCAGATATACTCCTATGTATATGAGACATTCCTTCACTTGCAAGTTGCAGGTAGCAGCACTGCAAGCCTGCAGCAGCATTGTACTTTGATGCTCCAAGATCCAACATCCAGCGATACATGGCGCATAATCAGGGTACTAATTACCGAATATATACAGAGAATCAAACGCTACTGACCAGAAATTTTTTGGGTTTTAGAGGCTCGGCTCGGCTTCCAATGCAAGCAGGCGACCAACCGCAGCCATTCAGCAGATAAACA
The DNA here is from genome assembly GCF_019320115.1 of Miscanthus floridulus. Lineage (NCBI taxonomy): Eukaryota > Viridiplantae > Streptophyta > Magnoliopsida > Poales > Poaceae > Miscanthus > Miscanthus floridulus. The sequence goes on from NW_027096902.1 coordinate 288, forward strand.
GATTGATCACTCAGCTGTTCTTGGCCTCTTGCAGCATCTCCACCACCTTCTTCATCCTGGGCCGCTTCGCCGGGGCGCGCTCCGTGCACAGCATCGCGACCTTGAGCACAGCGAGCATCTGCCTGCGCCACGCGAACGAAACGGTGCTCAGCCGGGGGTCCATGATCTGCTCTGGCGTCTCACCCCTCGCCGGTGCGGCGTGCACCCACTTGACGAGATCCACGCCCTCGTCGAACACCTCATCCACGGGTAGCTTGGATGTCAGGATCTCCAGCAGGACCACCCCGTAGCTGTACACATTGCCGGGCACCGTCACCTGCATCGTGTAGGCATACTCTGCAAGGAACCAATTGCAAAAAGGCAAACGATTGTTCATGGTTGTAGACATCCAGAGAACTACTTCTAGTATAGCTACCAAATGTTGGACAGAGTTTAGACCTGGAGGAATGTAACCAAATGAGCCCGCAACCGTGCTGATGCTGGCCGTGCCCTTTGAAGGGTCCAGCAGCTTGGAGATCTCAACTTCACCGAGAAGCGCATTGTAATGCGAGTCAAGGAAGACGTTCCCTGAACAAATGTCGAGGTGAATGGTGGCAACCTGATGGAGGAATGCCAGCCCTTCGGCGACATCAATGGCAATCGATAGCAGCCTTGGCCAGTCAGGTTTCTGCTTCTCGCCATCAGTATCACCACCATTGTGCAGCAACTGAAGCAGGGTGCCGTTTGGCATATGGTGGTGCAGCAGTAGCGCGACGTCGTCATAGATGACAAACCCAATCGGCCGGACCAGGTTCTTGTGGTTGATGTGGGCAAAGCGCTCGAGCTCTCGGACCATCTTCTCCTGCTGATGGATGACCGCATGGTCCACAGACTTCAGCTTCTTGACACACACCACCATGCCAGACGGCATGACGGCTTTGTAGATAGTGCTGAATGTTCCGTTGCTCACTTCATTCGCATCTTTGAATGTCGCCTTCATGCAGCTCTGGAAATCAATGGCCTGCTGCAAGCTCTCGATGAACACGGCTGAGGCCCCGACCTGCGGGGCTGCCACCACCACCTCCCCTGCCTCGGCCTTCTTTGCCTCTTCCTCCTTCTCCTGCCTCTCACGCCACATGAACAATGCCACCACCAATGACACCAGTGAGAAGATGAGCACACAAGAACCAACAACTGCCAAAGCCACCCTGTAAGATATCCCCCTGTGGTCCATTCCATAATTGGAGCCATAAATTGATCCACAGTCCACATTCAGTGGGTCGCCACACAGCTTGGCATTGCCGGAGAAGCTGGAGGCCGCGCTCTTCTGGAACGGTCCGAAAACCGGTATGGCACCGCTGAGCCGGTTATTTGACAGATTGACCTCAATCAAGCTCAGCATCCCTCTCATATCACCTGGGATCTGACTGGATATCTCATTGCTCGACAAGTCCAGCATGACAAGCTTATCAAGCCGCCCAAGCTCATGGGGCAGCGGCCCAGTAAAGTGATTGAAGCTAAGGTTCAGCGCAATCTGCAGGCTCTTCACCTTGCCTATCTCAGCTGGAATTTCACCACTGAGGTTGTTGTTACCGAGCTGCAGCTCGAGCAGCCGGGTACAGCCCCCAATCCCTGCCGGAATGCCTCCGGAGAACTCATTGTGATCGAGCAGAAGGAACTGCATCCGTGACCCGTTGCAGATGTTCTCCGGCAAGTCACCACGGAAAGCATTGTAGCTCAAGTCGAGCTTGCTGAGGTTCCGGCACCGCAGGATCGATCTCGGGAACTCGCCGCCGAGGCCGTTGCCAGACACGATGAGCTCCTGTAGGCTCCTGAGCTCGCCGAGAACATCCGGCACCTCGCCGGCGAGGCGGTTGTTTGCCAGATTGAGCAGCGTCAGGTTGGCGCACCGCGCGAACTGCGTGGGGATCCCGCCGGACAGGTCGTTGGTGTTGGCCTCGAAGTAGGTGAGGCTGGTGGCGTCCCCGACCGACGCCGGGATGGCGCCGGAGAGGAGGTTGTCGCCGATGCGCACGTTGGAGAGGCCGCGGCAGCGGCCGATGGCATCGGGGATGGTGCCGTTGAGGCGGTTGAGGGTGAGGATGAGGACCTGCAGGTTGCCGCGCTCGAAGAGGCTGCCGGGGATGCTCCCCTCGAGCGCGTTGGAGTGGAGGTTGAGCACCTGGAGCTCCGACGAGAGCCCGAGCCCCGGTGGGATCGGGCCGGACAGCGCGTTCTCGTAGGCGGACAGCACGCGGAGCGCCTGGAGCCCCGCCAGCCAGCCGGGGAGCGCGCCCGTGAGGTTGTTCCCCGAAATCTGCAGCTCCTGGAGCGCCCTGAGAGCCCTCAGCTCGTCGGGGATGCCGCCGGACAGCGCGTTGTTGGAGAGGTTCAGGAACCGGAGCCCCGACGCGCCGGCGAGCGCAGCCGGCACGGCGCCCGTCAGCGCGTTCATGGAGAGGTCGAGGAACTCGAGGCGGGCGAGCGCGCCCAGCGCCGGCGGGAGGGCGCCGCTGAGCGAGTTGGCGGAGAGGTCGAGGCGCGCCAGCGCGCGGAGTGCGGCGGCGGCCGAGAAGTCCCCCCGGAGCCCCCGGCGCGGCAGCTCGATCGCGGTGACCGCGCCGGCGGCGGCGGGGGAGCAAGTGACGCCGCGCCACGCGCAGTGGTCCGCGCCAGGGCCCCAGCCCGGCGGCGCCAGGGCCCGCCGCAGCGCCTGCATTGCCGCGGCATCCCCGCCGCCGCCGGGGGCTCCCCCGGCGCCGTCCGCCGCCCGCGGCGCCGAGAGGCACGCCGAGAGGAGGAAGGCCAGGAAGAGGACGCTGCGGCGGTAGCAGGGGGAGGAGGAAGGCATTTGGGGGTGGGGATTCTTCTTGGCTCCGGGCGAGGGAAGGCAGTGGTGGTGCCCAGGCCTGGCGTGTGCGTGCGCCTGCTTGGTTTTGGGTGGTAGCGGGAGGGGGGACAGGAGAGGAGAGGGGGCACGCACGGCACACCACACGGCGACAGGGGCCGTGGCTGCTGGCCGCCGCTCGCTCCCACTCGCACTCCGTCGGGGGGGAGAGAGAGAGAGAGAGAGAGGGGCCGTGTTTTAGAGAGAGAGGAGGAGGAGAGGCGGAAAGGTGGTTGGACGGAGCGGCGCAGAGGTGCTCGGTGCATTTGGGTTGAAATTCTCAGAGAGTGTGTGCGAAATGGAAATGGATACCCCACCAAGAGAGGCTAGGTGAACACCATTGTTGTACACAGATAGCTAAGAGGCAAGTGTTGATACTTGATAGTATGTTAGTATGTATGTTACTATATATAAGCGGGCGTCTAAGATAGTTTGATGATCAATGGCAGATGAGTGGATAGGAAAAGGTCGGGCGTGCTCTGGTTCTGCTACGAATATCACATTCTTCCACTTCTCCAGCTTATTTTCCGATGGTTGCCGACATGAATCAAGCAAGTTTGGATGGACGCGGGAGGAAGAAGAGACCTAACCGTTTATTTGGGTCGTGGGCTCATCATGAATCGAGCAAGAATAGACGCTGGAGGAAGAAGAGGCAAACCGATTATTTGGGTTGTGGGCTCTCATGAGTCATGAATCGAGCACGTTTGAATGGATGCGGGAGGAAGAAGGACTAAACCATTTATATGGGTCGTGGGCTCATTTGTTGGTCGATGGGTCAAGTCTTGTGACTGGCTCTAGATCCCCACAGGTAGATGAGGTATTGAGCCACGAAGACGATGCGTGTAGTAACAATGAGGCGTATGGCCATAAATCGAGCAAGTTAGGATGAACACAGCAGGAAGAAACGACCGAAGCGATTATTTGGGTTGTGGGCTCTCATGAATCGAGCAAGTTTGAATGGATGGGGGAGGAACAAGGGACCAAACCGTTTGTTTATTTGGGTTGTGGGCTCATTTGTTAGTCGATGGGTCTAAGTCTTGTGACCGACTCTAGGCCCGTATGAGTAGATGAAGTTTTGAGTCATATATTGGTATTATGTGGGCCACCGTCAAAGGGACATGAGCAAATCTTATTATCTCTCATTGCCATAAAAGTTAATGAGCCTGTCACCTGAAGTTGTAACTCTATAGCGGAGTCAACAGGCAGAGCCACAGAGACGATGTGTTCAATTGCATTGAGGCATATGGCCATACTATTGACTTTATGTTCTGATTGTGTTCCTTCATCCACCACTAATATACACATATTTTTTTTGTATTACTAGACGCAAAGATAAATTTTACTATTTACTCAAATGGTAGAATAAACTTTTTAAGGTGGTCTTTATAGGGACACCAAAACTGTTCTATATTTACCTAAGCGTATAGATGCATATTGCTAAAACTATGGCTATTATATGCTCTAGTAATCACCAAAAGCTTTACATTTTTTTAAGGGGCCAACTAAATTTAGTATGGTAGTTCTCGGTAGCATTGTCTACTAAAAAAAAGTCTTGTACATTTTTATGGAACAAAATAGATGCATGTTAATTTCACATGGCGATTTAGGGCAACAATCATTAAACACCAAAAGTTGCTTAACCTATATAAAGTCTTACCATATCTATATCTATATCTATGTTATTGGGAGCTTAGGGCTCCCAATAGTTATTGAAAGCCCTGACCCAAAGTCCAGCTAGCTGGTTCCACCAAACCAGCCTCCCACTGAAGAGACCGTGACGCCTAAGAGGAGGGTGAATTAGGCAACTTAAAAATCTAACTCTAAATTATGGCCACTTTTTCTAACTTTAGCAAAACCTATGCAAAAGATAAACTATCTAAATATGCAATTACGGTTTTGCTAGTGTGTTGCTATCTCTACCGCAAAAGGAAGTAATACAATCAATGTAAATGCGGAAGCTAAAGAGCAAGGTAGAGATATGCAAACTCCCGTCGACGACTCCGGTATTTTTACCGAGGTATCGAGAAGCGCGCAAGCTTCCCCCTACTCCTCATTGGAGCCCCTCGCAAGGAATCCCTCGCAAGGGCCAAGCTCCCGGTTGAGTAACTCCGTGGATAGCCTCGGGCCTTCTCCACACGCAAGTGGGTCTCCGACGTGCCTTCTGGCAAGCCTCTCCCGGATGCTCCCCGCCGTCTTCACTATCAAGCTTCCGGCCGAAACACCGCGAGCCTTGTTCCCTCCGGTACACGGTGGTGGCCACACCACAAACGCGGTTGGTGTGATCTCACAAGACTACAAAGCCCCTCCGATGTACAATAATGGTGCGCGCAAGCATCGAGTGGTAAGAGGTATGCAAACCTCACTAAACACTAGGCCTAAACTTAGAGCAAGCGCATAAGCGGTGGTCTAATCCTACCTAAGCACTTCGCAAAAGCACCTACGCTAATCACCTAATGAATCACTAAGCACTATGCAAGTGGAGATCACTAAAATGGTTTATCAATATCCTTGGTATGTTTCCTTAGCTCCACTCTTCCCGAATGGCCGGTTAGGGGGCTCTATTTATAAGCCCCACTGAGAAAGTATCCGTTGGGGACGAAATCCTAGTTTTCTACTACTGACCGGACGCTGATCACGTCCTGACCGGACGCGTCCGGTCATCCTGACCGTTGGAGCTGCAATCCACTGATCGGACGTTGCCAGCGTCCGGTCACATGCCACCGGACGTGTTCGGTCGCATTTTCGCTAGAACCTCTCTGTACTCGACCGAACTCTGTTGTCCTGCGTCCGATTGATCTACCGCCAGCATCTAGTCCAGCGTCCAGTCACGCCTATTGCCGAGCCTCTTGATCAGAGCGTCTGGTCACTTTCCTCCAGCGTCCGGTCCAGCGTCTGGTCACCTCTGTGAGCTCGTTTCTTCATGATCTTGCGTACGGCTTGGTTTCTATCTTCGTGCTTGGACTTTGCTTGATATCTTGGGTCTTCTCTTGTGCTCCTAGGGTCTTGCTTATGGTGTTGATCATTAGATCATCATGTCGCTTTCGTCTAAGCCATGTCTTGCATCATATTGAACTACAAAACAATCACTTGCAAATTCATTAGTCCAATTTGGTTGTGTTGGTCATCAAACGCCAAAATCCAAAGTAAATGGGCCAATGGTCCATTTTCCTTACACCCACCAACCTGGTCCAGCCACCAGCCCGCTAGCCCACCCTGTGGCCCACCCACCAGCCCACTAGGCCCAACCTTCCCAGGCCGTATATAAACCCCTAAACCCTAATCCCTAGCCATCCACCCCTAGCCACCAGCCCCTACCACGCGTCGCACCCCACCTGGAGCGGTCGTCACCCAGCAACCCGTCCCCGGCCGATGCCCGCTCTCTCCTCCCCCCAGCGATAGTAGGCTCTATGCTCCCTGGATGTGCGACGTGGAGGCGCCCGCCTCCCCTCTCCTCCACCCTGGCGTGTAATGAGATGGTGGTGAGCTCGTGGCCGTGAGGGGGGACAACAGCGAGCTAGAGTGCCTCAGCCGCCTCCTAGGAGCGAGCGCCGCCATGCCCTAGAGCACCGACGGCAGGTGTGTGTGAGGACTGCGACAGCGATGGAGACGACGCCCTAGAACTTGTGGCCGCGGGCGAGAATGACTACGGTGAATGGGACACCCTAGAACTATATGCTCGTTCCTAATCGGCGGCACAGCCCCACCCTTTCCCCGACGCGCGACTTCCTCCCCTACCAATGGCGCATGGCCTTCCTCCCCCATGGCGGTGCGGCGATGAGCCTCCTAGCTACGATGGCACCAGCCCAGCCCTGCCCCCTCCCGACGGCGTGCGGCCTCCTCCCTCCCGACCGCATACACGGTGGCCCTTGGAGGCGACATGGATGGGCCCACATGCACAGCTTCGATCGGCTGTGGCTCTACTCCCTGGTGGCGCCATAAGCCCGTAGTGGCCTCCCCTACCCCACCAGCTATGGTCCAGTCCACAGTGGCCTCCCCCACCACCACTAGCTACGTTAGCGATGACCTTGCTCCCTCCCGGCGCCGGGGGGGCCAAGGCCATCCCTACACGGTGCCCTAGCTCCCCTCTCCATGTGACGAGCAGCGAGTCCACTTGGTCTGAAGGCAGCAATAGGCTCACAGGTCTGGGGACGACTCGTGTTCGCGGCTAGCTACATGCTCGGATGACGGACGATGGCGTCATGGTGGCCACGGGGACTACTACTATGTCGCTGTGGTCGCGCCAACGGCGACTGCATCGTGCCGGCTCTCTACCTGGCGGCCTGGGTGACTTCGGGACAGGACCTAGCAGCCAGGGCAGCATTTATCATCTAGTTTTTTTTCTTGCAAGCATAGGTTTTTATGCATGGTGAAACTGAGATTTCAAAGATGTTGGTTGATTTCTATGCTTAGTTGCATAGGTTTCCACACAAGTTGAATTCATCTTCATTGTTTTTGTTTGTTGATTTTGTGTGCCTATACTTACGTGCATAAGTTTCTATAGATTGGCTAAACTATAACTTGGTATACATTGTTGGTATATATTTCTATACATTGTTGATACATAATTCTATACATTGTTGGAGCAGTTTCTATGTGGTTTTTATGTGGTAACAAAATTAATCTTTATTCATTGAACTACTAATTTCTATACAATGTCGGCACCAAAAACATTTCTGCGTATCTTGACAATTGGTTCTATGAATCCGGTAGTCCATCATGTGCTAATTTTCAAATTTCAAATTTTGGGGAAGATGAGATCGTCTTCATGTTTTACGCGTGCGGTCTTCATATTCGATGCATTGTTCCCTTGTTAATTATACACCCCTATAGTGGGAATCATGGGGAGGCAATCACAGTTATCTCTGGTGGAATGTCCATCTCATGGAGAGATTTTACGTGGTCACAAAATTAATTTTTATTTATCGAACCACTAATTTCTATGCAATATCGGCACAAAAAAACTTTTCTTCGCATATTGAACAGTTATTCTATGCACCCAATTGGACCATCACGTGCCATGAATTCCAATTTCAAATTTTGGAGAAGACGAGATCATCTGCATGTTTTACACTTGCGGTCTCCATATTCTATGCGTTGTTTCCATATTAATTATACACATCTATAGTAGGAAGCATGATGTCTGTAACACCCTCGGTGTTACACCATAAATTATTTACTAAAACATGTCATAGGGCATCATGTTTATGTGTTAATGCATGTGATAAAGTGTGTAGATCAATTTCTGTAACTCGAAACGATCGACAAAAATGTGAAACCGAAAGTTGATTCAATAGTCATGTTATATCACTTAAGATTTAAAACTAATTTTTATTGAACAAAAATACTATAGAACATGTATGTGACACCTTATTATCGTTTGAAATGTGAGATTTGTAGATGACAATGAAATACTTGGTGTTGAGAGATAATGTTGTTAAGTGCTATATTCAATAGCTTAAAAGTGCAACTAGAAATAGAAATCCATTTAACACTTAGAAAATTTCATGAACTTTTGGAAGGTTAGGCATTGTGATGTTTAGCAGTTTTTTTGAGAAATTGGGTTAAGGAGTAGGGTAGTATTATGGCTAGTTTTAGTAGCCTAATATATCGTCTAAGGTATAGCAAAAGTGGTTTGGAGATTGGATCAACAGTTTAGACGTTCCGAATGCTTTAAAATTCGTGCACGACACTTGCTTCGGTTGCCTGGGCGAGTGTGCGTGGTCACCATCATGTGGAGCCTTGGTGTCGCTGGGCTCAGGCGTGCGCTCACGCACTGCCGCGCGTGGTCGACCACGACTGCCCCCATCCTAGCTGGCCGTCTGGCCTTATTGTGCGGTGCTGCCGCCACCACTGACCCAGTGCCCTAGCCGCCCTGCCGCGCAGATGTCCCGTCCCGCTGCCGCGCTGTGTCATTATCACTTGCCCTGTTGTGTTGCGGGCAGCCAGCCGCTGCTGCTCCGCTGTCCCTATTGCTCTGCTGCGATGGCGCTGCTGCTGATACTATGCCGTGATGTGCTCATCCCCTCGATGTGCGCACGAGGACTTGCCCCCTCCCCTGCTGCCTACACCGTCGCTTTGCCATTTATGGCACAACAGCCCCACAGGCAGTGCTGATCGGTGGCGTGCGTGCGTGCGTTGTCCGAGTAGCGACGCGTGGGTCGGCTAGATCATGACAGATGCATCCTACCAAGGCCGGTCACATCAAGCTCTAGTTCTCTCTCTTGTCTCCCCGCCATGGCCGACTGAGCCACACGGGTTGATACGGATGGGAGGAGTCATCTCGGGTCATGGCATCATGTCTCTAGCGCCGCCATCAAGTTGTCTAGTCGACCATCCCCACCCCGCCTTGAATGGCACCTGGTTGAGCTCCAATTTTGGAGTTTTGCCCCCGCCACAGTGCCATTAAGACCCAGCCCGCCAACACCGTAGGCAGCCACCAGCTCATCGCCTCAAGCCAAATTGGCTACACCACCCGACCCGCCTTGTACCCCTTCTCGCTATGCGCACCTAAGCCGTACCTCTATGGCTACCCTCGCGACGCTAACGTGGCCGTGCCACTGCGCCCCGCCATCACGCTTGCCACGCACACATGACCAGGCTTGCTCGGGATGTCTCCGGCCAAGCCACCACCATGGGTAGGTGCGTGGTGAGTCACTGACGCTCACCCACTATTTCTATCACCTCTTTTATGCCAAGGCTCACTAGAACATGGTTGCCACCGCCGCATGGTGTCCACCATCGTGGAGAGGCCATCCTACTACGTCTCGACTTATCCCACCACTGCCTGGAGTTTCTCGTCAGCCCATAGGTAAGGGTTGACCCCCTAGCTAGGTCTGCACGGGTCCTAGTTGGCCGGCGTAGCAGCTCAGTGCTGGCCAGTGTCACATCAATGAGCGTTGAGGCATCGGGGACCTCTCTGATGCGAAGACGAGAGAATATGAGGGCTTCCTTGCAAAGTTGTTGTCTATAGGAATAGTATGTGTAGTGCTCGCGCTAATGCCTGGTAATGCGAGAATGTTTTTGCAAGAGTGCGAATGCACACGGGCTGCCCCCGTTGTGGGCCGGCACACGTGGGCCGCGTCCGCGCGGTGGGCCACGCTGGGCTCAGTCGCCTTTTCTTTTTAAGCGAATTAGTTAAATGGTTTTCTAATTACATTTCTGAGCTTATCTTTAATAAATCATATAAAATCATGTAGGTGTCCAAAAATTGTACAAACTAATTTTGTTCAGTTTCTAAAATCATGACCTATCTGCTAATGTATTTTGTTCACTTAGTTTCATAGAATTTTCAAGAGTAGACTAATTAATTTGAAGCACTTAAAATGGGTAAAACTTGAACTTGTGGGAATTATTGTGATGAATTGGTAGTAGAACTAGACCTCAAATTTTTACAGTAGATTTCTAACATTATGAGGTGCTCACTGTAATTTTTGTAGCTCCATAATAATTAGTTTGCTAAGATAGCTAAATGAGCCCTAGTTCAAAAATATATGTTTAAATCAATAAAATGCCAAAACACCTAGGGATTTTATAACTAAAACATTGTGGAAAATTAGCGCCTAGTTCGACAACCTAGATACGTAGCCTAGCACGTTAGAGCTATCTCGTTAGTTTGCGAGGCATAATCAAATTTCTAAGAGTTTTGATTGTCGTTGATTAATTACATATATGTGTTGCATCCATGTATATCATAATAGAAACAACGATAGGTCATGGAGATACTCGAAGTAGCAGAAAAGATGGTGTCTGATGATCGTGTTGCCATGATGGAATGCTAACTTTTGGTTATATCTTACCTAGGCAAGCCCCGGTGTATAACCCATATTATTCTGCACTTTTATTTTATGCTTGTGCATTAAGTTTAAGGAGTTGAATAAAATCCACTTACATATATATACCCTTATCCTATGAGTTTTACTAGTATGACAGGATCGTGTAGATTACTATGCTACAGGACTCCGGTAGAAGTCGAGTGATTGCTTGTCACTCGCGAGAGATAAGGAAATATATTATTGTTACTATTATCATGTTACAATCACATGGAATATATGTGGATAATAATTGGAGACCAGGCGGGACCATACTTTGGATTTGGATTTGGACTTGGTTAGGTAATCGAGCGAGGCTCTGGTTGTGTTTGCCCCGCCTGTGTCGATTAAGGATTGGCCGTTGTATTAGATTCTAGTCAGGTCACAAACTTATTATCCTGAGCTCATACTTGTTTATGGGAGCAGGGAAGGCTCGTTGCTCTCTTGTCGTGGGTTTTGACTCTTTCTAGACCGACTGATTGGAGGCAGGGATGGTGGAGGTCTAAGCACCATACTAAGTCTGGGACTTAGGTGTGGGGGCTTGGAGTCCAAGTTTGGACGGGGACCTAGACCCCTTGACAGGAGAGGGTGGGTTGGTCCTGCCTGGGATATAAGCGGGGCGTGTGTTTTGGGGTACCCAGCTGGGCTACATTAATTCATGAATCATTGTGTAATACGGTACGACTTATCTACGATCTAGCATCGTAGTAAGAACTGGAATATGAAAGATAGTAAAATGGTTCTGATTGCTTACTACCTGCTTGAAAGTAATGTAGGTGCTTACATAGAATGGTTAGTTAATGAACTAATGATGACTTCTAATAAAATTAAATATAAGGACACACGTTTAGTAATGCTTCTACAGATGCAATAAATCTATAAACCAGATAGCCTTGCATATCCTTAGAGTCTTTTCTTTCCTCCTGACGGGTAAGTCTTGTAGAGTACAATTGAGTACTCAGGGTTTATTCTACCCTGTTGCAGGTGACAGGTGGATGCTAGAGCTGACACTTACCTGCGGGAACCTCTTGGTGGGCTCAGCGAGGATTTCCTTAACGTTGCGGACATAGAGTTTATTTGAAACTTTCACCCAAAATGTTTTACAATGGAAAAAACTTCAAACCTGTTATGATGTATATAACAAATCATCATGTTAATGTTTAACTTGTCTTTAAATGACTTTATTTCGGCTGAAACTCTGATAACATGGTTATATTCTGCTGTTATAAATAATAAATATTATACTCTGATGTTGCATAGAAAGTGATGTAAGAAATGGCTAAAATGTTGTAAGCTTTATTATCCCATTTATGTTTCTGTTAAAAAATGTGGATGTTCGGGTTCTCCCATGGGGTGTGCTCGACAGAACTGCCTGATGAAGCTCACCTTCGAGGTGCTTAGTGTCTAGTGGAAGACAAGCGCCTCTGTAAGTGAGTTATTTCGGGCAGGTTCTGCCACAATGTCGGTGGAGGCAATTACAGTTGTGTCATGTTGAATGTCCATCTCGCGGATAGGTTTTTAGGTGGTAACAAAATTAATTTTTATTCATCCAACCACTAATTTTTATGCAACGTTGGCGCCAAAAACTTTTCTGCGCATCTTGACCATTAATTCTATGCATCCAATCAGCCGTCACGTGTCATGATTCAAATTTCAAATTTTAGAGAAGACAAGATCGTCTTCATGTTTTACGCTTGTGGTCTCAATGTTTTATGCATCGTTCCAATATAAATTATACACCCTCATAGTGGGAAGCATGATGTTGGTGGAGGCAATCATGAGTGTGTCAGGTGGAATATCCATCTCGCAGAGAAGTTTTTACGCTGGTAACAAAATTAATTTTTATTTGTCCAACTACCAATTTTTATGCAATGTCGGCGTAAAAAACTTTTTTGTGCATCTTGACAATTGTTTCTATGCATCCAATCAGCCACACGTGTCATGATTCAAATTTCAAATTTATGATTTTTAAATTTTTTCAAAAAATATTCACAATGTATCTTGAATCGTGCACAAAAATGTCAGAAGTTCAATGGTGAAAACCGTTTTTGAATCGGATGCTTCGTTGAGGAATTATAACGAAAAAACAAAAGATATTAGATTGGGTGCTTGCACGCATGTATGCGTCAGCTTTGTCAGGTTGTGTGAGCTAGAAGTCCAGCTCGTCAAGAGGTTTCTATGCGGTGACGAATTGATTTTCATTCATCCAACTACTAATTTTTATGCATCGTCGCAATAAAAACCTTTCTGCGCAGCTTGATCTGGAATTTTATGCATCCGATCGGCTGGGGCTGCAGGGATCCCTCACCTACGCGCATGTGTCAGCTGGGCGAACCTGAATGGTTGGGCTGGGGTGGGGTGGCTGGCTGGGGTTCTCCATTAACTATTGGAAGCCCCAGGCTTCCAATAGCGGGGCCCTATATCTATATTTATATATCTTTTATATTTTCAATCCCCATGCTAGTAGCAATCTATCTGGCCATATAAAGTGTGCATGTCAACATCCACTAGTACATGCAACTATCTCGTCATGCAAAGTGTCCATATGAGCAGTCACTAGCACATCTAACTAGCACACGCCATTATGTCATTCAAGCTATTCACATTAGCAAAACACATCATTTATTAACATATATTCCACATCAGAATCATCCACTAACATATATTATGATATTTATTCGTTCATATAAATAAATATAAGTAGTATAATTTTATTTGCGATTTGTGTAGCAACATGCGGAGCATTCTTCTAGTTTTATATGGTGATTCGTGGCATCAATATTTTGCAAGTTTGTGGGAAAAAACTCTCTCTCTCTCTCGCTTAAAGTAATTTTGCTAATCGAGCAAACACAACAAACCTTATTGTGATTAAGGCACTTGAGCAAATACAAATGCACATGTGAGTAGAGATGGCCAATGGCTTATGACTTGCTGTCCCTTATCTTATTGTGCTTCACAAGCACCTAAGCACACCATACTCTGGATGAAAAGAACACAAGCACCTTGCCATATGCTTTGGTGTCCTCTACATTTGTCATCAAATCAAGAAAAAAAAGATATTATAACTATAATTTTTTTTCAAATCATGATAAAAAATCAAGTACATTTTTCCTAATTGATCCATTCATGAGCAGATGTTATTCCCTTACATGAGAAGAAAAATATCAGAAGCATCCCTGGTTCCCTACTCATATTTGTTTGTGCACCTAGCAATTTGCGGTTGGGACATGGTGAATTTCTTGATCCCCGAGCCGGGGGTGAATCTTTGCCCTTTCTGTTTCGGTCCAAGCAGGGTCCTCCATTAAACTAAACTACTCCAAATCTACACGTACGGCTTGTCTTAAGCTTACTGACACCCAGGGCCCTTTATACAATTAAAAAAAGGCTCCTCTTGTTAACTAATTAAATTAATTAATTAATTAATTATACGGCACAAGACGCTGATGATATCATGCTTACTTTTCCCTTTTTTGCGGACTGGCATCTACAACGTCCTCGAAAGCCATAATTCCGCTCCGTGCCTGCTTTCCTTTCGCCTCTCCGCCTCCGCCGCTTTTCTTCTCTTTCCTTTTCTTTTCTTTTCTTTTCCGGACGATTTGCTACGGCTGAATATATTCTATTTGTCATGAGGAGTTTATCTTATTAGTATCCTGTAAAAATGGCATGGCATGCATCCAATGACCATCATTACCTGCAATGATTTTTCGCCGAGACAGGCAGAATGGGTGGCTAAACACATGATTACCTCTTTTGATTAATCTCACCTCAAAAGGAGGAACAATTTTGTGCTTTTTTTCCCTCTCTTTTGCGGTAGAGTTAGGCATGATTATTATGTGTGTTTGTTTTGATTTGGTTCTAGGCTAATAAACGGGAATTTCAGATATAGAAATAAATTATTAAAAGAAACCAAGAAAAGGCGGAATTATGAATGAATAGCTAATGAAAAGGAAAAGGAAGTAATAGAGCACATGCCAGTATTTCACTGAAAAGAGTTGGCAGTCAGAATCCAGTGTACTACTAGTACTATAATGTGCTGTACTGGTAGAACAGGCATTGTGCTTCCTTATTGTTTATATAAAACTTTTTGCATGTTCCACTCAATGAATCATTGTTTATATGAAACTTTTGCATGTTCACTCAATGACATGAGTGAAATAAATAAAGCTAGGAAATCTTTCCTGTAGGACACAGCTAATAAATACTGGCATTTTCAATAGGGGACTTTATTTAATTCTTTGACCTGGCTAGGAACACTCTTTAATCTATTGCTATCTGCCACATTCGGAGTAGTATATAGTAAACATTGTATTGCAATTTGCAAGGAGAGAGAATGTGTGCAAATGCATAGTTTGCCTTTGGCATAAATTTGCTGAAAGGAACAAGAACTTACTTCTTTTACATTGCCCTTTTTTACTTATTAAAACGTCTCAAATACCTCTTTTTTCTACTTTTATTTGGGTCTTTCCTTTTTTATTGACATATATAGATACTCACATGTACATGCGCGTAGAATCATCTCTACATCTACTACGTATGCACCACACTGAAATTGACGAAGAACCATCTTTGTTGTTGGTAGGCATGTCACATATTGCTATAGAAACAATTAGCTAGAATGCGAGCATCGCCCCGAATAGTTAGCTGTGAGCACACGTGCTGATTCAGAGACTCAAACTGGCTAGATAGGCTTCCCACAGAACCGTAACAAACATAATGCTCAATGCTTAAATTTAGTTTTTTACTTGAAGCCTCTAAGATAGAACCGAAGGGCTCAAGAGATGGGAGTGAATTTAGCTCTCAAAATTATATCAACAACCTTACGCTTTGCGATTCTACTCACTCCTTTCTTGGTTAAGTCGAGGACTACAAAGAAACACACTAGGAACAGATCCTTAGGGCCATAAAGCTAAACTTGTTCTTATTCAAAATTACACTAAGATAAGGTCTTTAACCCGTAGAATTTAAAGCCTATGACGACTAAGCACACACTAGCATGGAGAAACGATCCTACTTTCCACACAAGATTCCTGCACTAAGACAAAGAGCGAAGCACAAACTAAAACATGAATGAAAATGCAAGAATTGAAAAGATGAGCAAGAGACAACTGTTTTTTCGTGGTCTAGGATAGTTGCCGCTACCTCTACTTTCCACACAAGCCTCTGCTAGTTACCCGTTCTCCACTCAGATCAATTGTTTTCAGTCCAAACAACTCTAGGAGATTCCCCGCAATATAGATCCATTAGGAAGGTCACCTGGTCCTCACTGGGCCATCTAGGTGCCAACAAACACCCCAAGAGTGACAAAATCTTCAACTTTCACTTGATTAACTCCAAGCCAAGAACACCAGTTGCACACACTCTTTAGTCATAATCTTGACTTGGAATGCCTTCAAACCCTTCACAACTCTCTCTATATGTATAGCATAGCCATGGGTTCAGGGGAGCTCAAAATGAGCTAGGGAAAACATATATGTTAGCTGTTGGAAAAAAATGTAGACACAAACGTCACTGGATGATTCGTTGAGAGCCACACAGACACACTAAGTTATATTGCGATCCTATTTAGGTTAGTTTTCCCGTTGTTGAAAAAGAATATGCTTTGCTGGATGATATGATGTGGGCCACACATGCACCACCAGATCATATACTACGACTTCTAGTTGCTGCGGCACTCAATACACAGTCAAAGGACACTGTCACCAAATGATACGCTGAGTGCCACATAGCCACAACAGATCATACAGTGAAGCCCAATACCATGGTTACTCGACATACAATCGAGTCATAGCTTCACTGGATGATCCACCGAGTGCCACATAGGCGCACCAAAATCATAAGGTGAACACCAATACCATGGCCATAGTCAAACTTAGTAGTGCCTAGTGCCACAATATGATACATTGGGAGGGTCCCAATCACCCAATGCATATTTATAGCCTATGTTAAGTCTAGTATCGTCCAATTCAACTTATTTGAGATCCTACACTTCTAATGGGGCCACTCTTACGCTGACTTGGTGAGAGTATATTGTATACCACATGTATGCATCCAAATGCCCTCAACTTAGCTACCATCAAGCTACTAGTTTGGACCCCCTTAATAGAATAACCAAAGATAAAAACAAAGATCTAAACACTACGTCAAAGTGCCTTTGAATACAAAGTTTGCACCTGAACCCTATAGTGTCTTTAAACTTCATGAATGTCCGTTTCGCAAAAAAACAAGAAGAACTTCATGAATATCCTTGCATTCATACTTGGAATCAACTATGAGGCCAAGAACATCCATGCGAATGTAATGTGACTAACTCAAAGTGATTTAACCCTTGCGAAACACATGCCAGTCTTAAGTATTTGTGTTCATCTTTTGCCAAATCCCAAATTCGTAATTGGGGCCTCAGTGTGTTCACTATATACGATAGTATATTACAAAAGTTTATTTTATCTTCAGACTTATTCTTATCTTCTAAGCCTTAAAGCATAGGTTTTCATATGACCATATTTGTGGTCACTTAATCTTCTTTGGATTCACAATTAAATTGACAGTTGCTATCAAAATATAAACATAAGGCACAATTTTTTGGCAGCCACGGGACGTTCTATCTCCAACATAGATGGCAAAAAAAACTCAAGTGTAGTCAAATATTGACGTACAATCATTCATTTTTTATTTAGTACTAAACTACATGACATTTCTAAGTTTTTTGGTTGTCATGTAGACAACTAACATTAAATACATTATCAGCTAATAATTAGGAAAGATTTTGAATAATAAATTAACTAGAAGCACACCTCAGGCGTTGCCGCGAAATTTATGATGATTTGTAATAAAATTAGACACATATACAAGGGGATAAACAATTATAAATTAATGTTAATAGATGTCATAACACGCTGATGTGGACAATTAAATTCATGTTAGTGGATGATGTGTCTTGCTGATGTGTAGATCGTAATCGCAAATGCTAGTGGGCTAATTAAGGCCCCGTTTGGCTTGCTGAATCTTGGTTGAAATTGGCTGAAAAATACTGTTCTGGCTGAAATATTGTGAGAGAAAAACACTGTTCCGGCTGAAAAAAAAATGCATCTGATAGTGGACTGCTGAGGTGGACAACTTGCATGCTGAGATTGAACTTAGTGGGGTTTAAGATTATAAGAGATATAGATATAGATATAAAAAGAACACAGGTGTACCCAGAAGAAAATTATCGTTTCTATTTTTTTCCAACAAAAATTGAATTGACACATTACTTTGATAATCTTTTTTTTTTGTGTGCCAAACTTCAGTTTTCCCACCTAGCAACTAATGTCGACATTTGACGATGCCATTCAGCCAATGTTGCCATAAAAGTACGTGTATATGACTTGATTGCACTTGATACAGGGTGCATAAGACCAGGTGCAAATGAGTTATTAGGCGTTGTCAGTATGCATGAGGAGTTGAGGGCTCCACTGTTGACAATTCACTATACAGTTCACATGGCACCTGTGATGTGTACATTGGATCAGGAAATAGCACATCCCTGGAGTCCCCACCGGGCCTCTGTGTCATATAATTTTGCTGCAAATTATGGAGAAACCTCGCTTACAATTCCTGAAATGTGCATGTCATTTCGGAATTCAAAAAGGTTATATCGTGGCATAAATAAAAAATATAACATCCTCCCTTTTTTTTTGTTTATGACACCATAATATATACCAGTCATGTTGTTTCTGTAAAACAATTTCCCTGCCTTTTTCATTTTTGTTACACACAAATTAACATGTAATGCCACATAAAAAAGAAGAAACCTGCTTCTTTTGACTTATAACTGGCATGGATAAATGTATGTGTGGAATTTTTCATGCCATCATGTAGAGCAAGAGTTGTTTACAAATGCTCTTTGTACGGAGCTCCATATCATTGCACTTGAATGCTGGGTTGTTCTTCATTCCTTAATCGCGTGTGTTGTTCCATCCAAAATTTGCATTGCGTGTGCCCTTGCATTTAAATTTGCATCTCGATGTCAGATTCCAAAATTTGTGGTCTCTTGAAACCGGGAATCTTTGTCCTCGGAAGACCAGGAACCAGGAATATATTTATATAAAACTAAATTCATAAAAGATGGATGTTAATGAACTACCGTGTCCTTGTGTGCTAAGTGCTAACACAAGAACATTTACACTGTACTCAGTTTTTTTTTTCATTACCCTGACTCCTGACAATCCCTGGGTGCTCGCCCAAACCTTTTCTTGGGTAGCTGAGTGACTGGGTCAGTATTTTTCATTTTTTTTAAAACTTTGGCCCATTTCTCTTATAATAAGCTCAAAGTCTCCTTTTTGCCCAAGAAGCGGCTTCCGAAGAAAAAGAGATAGATGATGAAACAGGATATGTATTGACTAAGATTTATATTTTTCAATGAATTCAGTCTCATTCTAGCATATGATTGATGATCAGTTGCACATTGCCTTCCATACTCAGAAACCTTGCGTTGCGCAGCACAGCAACAAATCCAGCCATTCAGGCAGGAGTAGCTTTCGTCAGGTCCCTGCAACCTTTTCTTGCAGTAGCAGGCAGGCAGTCAGCCCACACTTGACAGTTCCCGAGGAAAGCAAAAGCTTGGATAAACAGGGCAATTCGGTTACGAGCTTTCGGCACTCTTCGCTCGAACTTATCAGTGATCAGCTCGACTTTTCAACCTTGAAAACAGTTTTTTTCTCAGACGACAAATCATAGCCACAGCAGCGATAATTACTGCCGAACGTGGTTCGTCCTTCAGTCTCTCTCGTTCCGGTCACAATCACTCACATGACACAGAAATAGTAGCGTGATTTGGTCCCGTTTTATCCACAGAGATATGGCAAAATCAGTTTCGACCTGCATTCCATCGTCGACCAATGCAACCGTATATCACTTTTTATTCAGAGAGGCCAAACTTGAGAATAGCAATAGTCAATAGATGGTCTTCTGATGTTGTAGAAAACAGTTGCTTCTGCAAAGCTGTATATTGTTATTGTTGTTTGAACAGTTGTGAAAAGGAAAAGCACTGAACGACCACAACTGACCAGAGACGCGCTGGGTTCCACTGAACGCCTCACCTTAGGCCCGCGGCCCATAATTGCGGGCCCAGTTAACTCCTCGTCCCACTTGTGACCCACAATATCTGCCCCAAAAAAAGAACTTGTGGCCCACGATACATCCTCTCACGGGTCCATTCAACGTCACAGGCAATGCACTTCGGCAAATGAGTCCAGGCACGCGCGCGGAACTGTGATTGGGCTGAAGGCCTGTACGAAATCACATTAGGTCCACTCGACGTCTAACCGAAATGCCAACAGCCCATAATCTGTGCCTACACCAATTCTGGCCCACACTGTCCATCCAATGCACTCTGGGCCCGAGCCCATCCATTCTTGGCCCACGGGACTGCGCGGCTTACGACAATCTCACAGCCCCGTCCAACTCCTCGTTCCCCAAACCCTAATCACCGCTACCCCGCTGTATATAAGCCGCCGCCAGCTTCCGCCCCTTCGCAAACCCTTCGCGCCGCCGCCGCCGCCGCAGCCGCTCCCCAGCACACCGCTCCCAGCGCGCCAAAACCGGCGGCAACCCCGACCCCCCCTACTCACCTAGCGATGGCGGACCGCGGAGGCCAGCGCGGCGGCGACCGAGGCGGTTTCGGCCGCGGGTTCGGGCGCGGCGGGCGCGGCGACCGTGGCGGGCGCCGCGGCGGCCGGCGCGGCGGCCGCCAGCAGGAGGAGGAGAAGTGGGTGCCCGTCACCAAGCTCGGCCGCCTCGTGAAGGAGGGCAGGATCAACAAGATCGAGGAGATCTACCTCCACTCGCTCCCCGTCAAGGAGCACCAGATCGTGGAGCAGCTCGTCCCGGGGCTCAAGGACGAGGTGATGAAGATCACGCCCGTCCAGAAGCAGACCCGCGCCGGGCAGCGCACGCGGTTCAAGGCGTTCGTCGTCGTCGGCGACTGCGACGGACACGTCGGGCTCGGTGTCAAGTGCGCCAAGGAGGTCGCCACCGCCATCCGTGGCGCCATCATCCTCGCCAAGCTCTCCGTCGTGCCCGTCAGGAGGGGGTACTGGGGGAACAAGATTGGACAGCCGCACACCGTGCCGTGCAAGGTCACCGGCAAGTGCGGATCCGTCACCGTGCGCATGGTGCCGGCGCCTAGGGGGTCCGGGATCGTTGCCGCCCGCGTGCCCAAGAAGGTCCTCCAGTTCGCTGGCATTGATGACGTCTTCACCTCGTCCCGCGGCTCCACCAAAACACTCGGTAACTTCGTCAAGGTATACCGGTTTAGATCTTTGTTTAATTCTATATTGTTTATAACTCGTATTGCTGCATTTGTTGCTCTGTATACTATGCGTTGGCAGTTATGTAATCTGCGCATCTTGTGTTCGATTTTTAGTGTCCATGGTATGATCTAGAGTTAGTACCCTTTGTGCTATATTCAGATTTCTAACTGTGAAGTTACCTAGTCTAGTTATCACCTATATTTGCTCATGTTCAACTGAGAAATTTGAATTGTTTATTTGAATGAGGTTTGTTACCATTTGGGCTTTCTGTTATATATAACTTTCCTTCCTAGGGTTTGTAAAATAGAATCGTAATAAGGTGTCATTGGTATTGGTTCACTCCTGCGCACAGGCAGTCAGGTAGATTCAGCACAAAGTTTCATTGATTGCACCTCTACTACACCATGGTTCACCTTCACATATGAACATCAGTTTGCTATGTAAATCGCAGAAAATCATTGCTCAGTGACAGCATGGAACAGGGCTGCCTCTGCACTGTGCTGCCCTCTTGCAGTCGTTAGCCTGCCACAACACTACTTATGGCATATGGTGTTGAAACCAGTATATGAATATGACTGATACAGAGTTGTGTTTCTTGTGCTTACATTTCATGTTCTGTGCAATCTGTCATTTATATTGTATTATGCACTGATTCCTTTCATACCTGTACAATGCAAATCCTGCCCTGTTATATTTCTTTCACAAATTTTGTACTTTATCCAGCCGTTGCATGTTTTGTGACTTCATTCAAGTTTTGATGCTCGATTTTTGGTCAGTTAAGCAATTTCAGTCTGTAAGCTAAATGTTGCTTTGCATAATTTGAAGCTACCTAACCGTTCCAATGAACTCATGTATGTTTTCTATTATTTGGTGCAAGAGGTTCATGATTCTCTGTTTCTTTGGTATCCCATCTTTGAGGTTGAATAGTATAGCTTTAGTAAATGTGCTGATATAGACTTTCTAATTCATTTTGTTAGTGTGGGAAACTTACTAGCTTATTTTGTCATGTTTGCAACTTGTCAATTGCAGGCCACCTTTGATTGTCTGATGAAGACCTATGGCTTCCTTACTCCTGAGTTCTGGACTGAGACTAAGTATGTGAAGACCCCGTTCCAGGAGTTCACCGACCTTTTGGCTAAGCCGACAAAGGGTCTTTTGATCGATGCCCCTACCGAGACGGTGGAAGCTTAAATGTCTTATTTGTTAATTGTTCAAGTGTCGAGAAAGGAGTTTGCTGTAGTAGCTACCTGTTTTAAATGTCTCGATTTTAAATTATGGAACACCAGGTATGCACCTAAGATATTGAGCTCTTGTTTTTTCTGTATTGAACGCCTGAAACATTGAGGCAGCCAGCTTGTGATGAAAATCTGCCCAACGCTTTTGTTACAGTGGTCTTCAACACGAGATGAATGCTATCATGCTGCTTTTACATCTTTAAATAATCGTACTAAAACTATCTGAACCAGATTACTTTTGCCAAGTGAAAAAAATGTTGCCCCAGCTCTGCTGCTTGGAAAAAAAAAGATGATGATTCTGCAGGCTGATTCTATTTGATACATGATAAGATCTGCTCGTTAGTTTTTAAGTTGGATCAATTCATTGAACATCCTTTTAAGTTAGATCAATTCATTGAATATCCTTTCACTCTAATTTTGTCATGCTCTGTTTCGATCTGCTTGGCCTCTTGTCGACTGATTTTCGATCATCAAAACAAGAGGCATCTTTTTGATCTGAAGATGCATTATAGATGTCTGTTAGATGAGATAGATAGTTTGCCCGAGAGTAAACTTCCTTGGCAGAGCTGAGCGAGAAAGATAAAAAAAGGTTTGTGTAATATATGTGGGATAAAGTTTCTTTTCAAAAAATGAGAGTTGTAAGTTTCTTTTCAAAGTTGTCCCATCTACTCTGTGGGGCATCAGACAGAATCACCAGTCGATGCTCCACATCAATACGTGCTCTTGGCCAAACCGTTACTGTCAAGGTGAGGATTAGCCAAAAAAAAAAAGACCACCATAACCAAGGTTGATCACAAGAGCCATATACATGCTACGCCTTTCGGTTCCAAATTAAAGTCATTATAATTTTATTAAAGAGTCAAAACATATCAAGATTGATCAAATCTATATAATAAAATAACATAGCGCTGACATCTCCCTCTACAGCATTGTAGGGGCCGCTAAAACTCCCATACGGTAAGACCCCCTGCGTGTCTCTGGACATCGATAGCGGTATGGATACCAGGATTTACCGTACCAGGTGAACATAGCGCGACTCCTCACATGCCTCTAGCCATCAAATAGTTTTTGCAGGTACCGACGTCGACCCTTCCTGAAGAAGATAGCACGACCTCCCATGTGCATCTGACATTCTACAGTGACATCAACAGTGTTGTGGGCGCCTACCATTATCCAATCCTCATCGACGTGGGCAACAAGGCTTAAAAACATCTGTACCCTCTTACCTGTAAAACCATCCCCTTCATCTATAAAAGAGGGTGCGCTTCCTCAAACAAAGGAGACCGAATGATCGAAGACCGATTCTAGTAGGCCAGAGTTCCTTAGATCGATAGCTCACAACCACAGAACCGTCAGGTTCCGACCGCAAGCACACGCTTGAACACTTATCTCATACCGAAGTTCCTGTCAATCTCGGCCCTTCCGGTCGGAGCCGACCGGACCTCTTGTACACCCCATCTCTCTCCCTCTCGTTTTGTAACCCCGCTGTAAACTTCGAGCACTTGGGCTCAGGAATAAAGTCACCGACCGACCCCGACTGGACGTAGGGCACGTTGCCCGAACCAGTATAAATCCTGTGTCATTGAGTGCTAGGTCACCTCCGATCACAATGTACAGCAAAACTATAAATATTCACTAGTTGGTCACTTTCTGCACCGACAGCTGTCATAAAACAAAGCCCCCTCTGAAGAAGCTGCCTTACGAGAAGTCTAAAGAGGAATCAAAAGCTGCGACACAAAAAGATTTTGATAACTGGAAGCAAAGTTTAGCAGAATCAAGAGCAAGGAGGTTGGAACTTGAGAAAAACCCGCCAAAGCCGCACTACACAGCTCAACGAGAACTAAGGAAAAAAAAAATCAATGAGCGCGAGAAAAAACAGCGTGATGCATGTAAGCCCTCGCCTTTATCGGACGATGAACGCTCTCTCGACAAGTCATATAAGGCATCATTGAAAGCTAAGAGAGCAGGGAAAGATGTTGCACAGCTCGGGCAGCAATCTAAGCAATCTATCGACCCACTAGTTGTTGAGGATGATTGTACAAACGCACAAGGCGGTCCAATCTATAGGGAGGCACTCCAAGACTTCATGGCCACAACAGGTCTCACACCTCAACAACTCATTGGGGGGAGGATCCATACCAATAGTCAACTTTGATATTTACCGAACCTATCAGTATGGCAGGAGTCTTGTCAACCCTAAATCCTTGTCATCACTGGGTACGCAAATGTTCTTGTGAAACAAGTGGTACTTAAGAGCGTGTGACAACGAAGAGGCATGGCTTGTTGCCAAAATTAGACCAGAGCATTACTCCAGTGGCTACGACGTTTTACATATTGAGTTCGCTTAATTACACCAACTATTAAACCGGGACGCTCTCGACAAATCTCTCCTCGGCTGCCGGTGTCTATAAGTGATTCTTTCTACAATTTAAGTAACTTGCATGTTAGTTCATTGTATATATATAGTTATCCTCACACTATATATATATTCTTTTGTACTATATAAATGCAGATATGAGATGCTGAAACTAAAGAGAAAAGGGTTAACTGATGTTGGTTTCATGGACCCGAATCGCACATTCAAGGACACTGTTACTCCATATGATAGATGGCGACCTCAAGTGGAGAATAATGTGTTTAAGTTCTTAGATAACCAACATAACAAGACACTGATACTCTTCCCTTACAACTTCAAGTGAGCGTTAATGTCTTTTGCCCATTTTATTTTGCTTACTCCATGTTGACTTTAGTTAATGAGTTATGTATGCCATTTTATTGATATAACTCCATTTATTTATTTTGTTGAGTAGTGCTCGGAAAAGGTTCGCCGAGAAACACCATTATGATCAATGGAAAGTGCCTCTGAATGTAGTCCAATACCCAATAAGTACTAGCTAGGTTACCGCATCTTTATTTAGTTTAATTCATTATTAGCATGCTTCATTGGTTGATGATGAATTTTTTTCTCGTAAAATGGTGTCTGCAGTAGGGATCGGGGAACAACTTATGTGGATACTACGTCTACGAGTTCCTCATGGAGTACTCAAGAAGAACAAGTGAAGAGATCCTTGAAGTACGTAAAAAATATACATAATTTATTTATTACCATTGTGTTGATATATATAATCCATACTTTTCCTTTCATTCGAATTGAAGATTGAATGGAGGAAGTAAAATGTTATGTGATGTGACCAGATCAAAGCAATTCGAGAGGCATTGACCGGATTTCTTATTGATGAGGTCAAAGATCCTAAAGGCGTGTACCACTATGACCCTAAAGAATTAATACCTAGTAGCCATTCAACTGAAGATTAAGGTTGAATGAAATCCCAAGGACATGAGTACAAGGTTTTTGTGACTTTATTATGTACATATTCCATGCATGTACAACCTCTTGAAATATTTGTATATATGTAGTTTTATACATTTTACTGTGTTATTTATATATAATGCTCGAACGAAATCTTATACGTGGACGTATATTAGCAGCGTAGAATTCATATACGAAAAGCTAATCGAAACCAAAAAAATTGAATTGAAAAAAAAACCATAAAATGAAAAGGAATGAAATGAAAAAAAAGAACCTTTAGTATCCATTGGGAACACTAACCGGGACTATAGGTGCCAGCCCCAGTGCATTGCCTGAGGGCCATTTAGTCCCGGTCCACTTTCAGTCCCGGTTGCTAGAACCGAGACTAAAGGGGGTCCTTTAGTCCCGGATTCGCAATCCTAGTTGAGAAACCGGGACTAAAGAGGGTTTCCCAACTAGTACTAATGTTCAGTCTTGCACCAGTGTGCCATGGTGCATATTGTATTCGACACATCTTTCTCACTAAAATATATTTTCATCCTAGCCTCTGATGCCCTATGATACGAATATTTCAAATTGCAATGCATTCATTAGGAACTAGATATTGACATTCATTGAATATTCAAAATTCAACAACGTAACCGGACCTGAATCTCACTTGTCCTATGCACTTGCAGTGCAGTGCAGTGCGTCTGATACAGGGGTGGTACGGTGCCACACTGCCTCATACAAATGGGGACGAAGGGGGGCCGGCAGGGACCAACCATGGACCCATGGTGGTGGTGGTGGCGGCCTGGTGGGTCTGCTGCCGACGTGTGACGCACGCTCCGGCCACCTATCAATCACGATGCATCGATGTGCCACCGACCGCTGCGCGCGATCACAGAGAGGACGGGCAACATGCCGACGAGGGCCGAAGGGTGCCTCCAGCTCCAGCAATTCATGGCTGGGACATAAAAACACTTATTGCAACGTAAGACTAAAACACCTGAAACATTTCAAACATATGCTTGCAACATATGTGTAAATGCAATATCTAAATAAGCACATTTACAACATACGTCTGAAAAAGTAGTTGAAACATTTGGAACGGATGCTTGCAACATACGTGTACAACAATTGCAACATCACGATATATTTTTGTAACAACCATATAAAACATTTGCAACGTACCTCTGAAACATACTTTTGCAACATGTGCTTGCAACGCAACATCTTCTTGCTGCTCGACGGAATAGAGGCCCGTCGGTGTGTGGTGTTCACCGGAGGCAGCGGCCCGACGGCGCTTGTAGACAGCGGGCCAGCGACGGTGGCTGCACAAGCGGCGGGGAGGCATCGACCGCACGAGCAGCGGGGAGGCCGTGGCCGCGTGACTTGGAGAGGGCAGCAGCGCACCACGCCTAGCAGGGCCAGCAGCCCGAGCGTTGCGACTTGGAGCGCCGCGCCTAGCAAGGCCAGCGGCCAAGCAGTGCGCCTCGGAAGGCCAACAGCCGTGCGCTCGGAGGCGTCATACGAGTGATAGGAAGAGGAATGAGTGGATAGGAATAAGTGGATAAGCAGTTTTTTTGAGAAATGAAGGAGCGTGGGTTGTTGGGCTGGCGTCGTGGTCCAACAACGGAGCGTTAGGACGGACGGACGCCTAGTTCATAGCATTACCCTAATAAGTTATAACGGTGCTTAAGCTCGAGACAAAAAGTATAGAAACGTTTACTGTTAGAATACTACTGACACAAAACCATCATATCCTTAGTTTACGTAGGTTCTGCGGACATAAGCCAACAACAACAAATCAGCATGTAGCATAACAGCTAGGCCAACAGTGGAACATGAGCAACACTGATAAAACTAGCTAGAAACCCGCGGCTTGCCGCGGGCTAGACAGAGTCAGCTGACATAATTGTTTTTCTTTCCTCTAAAACATATATGCATCAATTATTTGCGGCGTGCATAGGTAAATGTAGCAAAAGATAAATTCTCTGAGATACGAACACATGAAAGTTGATTCTCTCCATAGTAGTACTCCAAAAAAAAATCTGGACAGGAAGCATGACAAATTCTGTACCAAATACTCACTTAACCTTTTCCATATATATCTCGAGCTGAGAAAATGGTTAATCAACCAATCTCACCAGTCAACTAACAGTTCATGCTAGGGGCAGCTTGCATTTTATTTAAAATGTAGGAGTCTTACATGCCGGCAAAAGGAGCAGCACCATTGACGAAAGAATTCGAATGTTGCTGTTCATGTTAAGACACATAGCCACGTTCAGGAAGGACGCTGTAGATGAGCTTTTCCCTGGACTGGTGTTTGCCATGGGCATGCAAGCTGCCATGTGGATTGGCACATAAGGAAAATGTTTTAGTAGGTAGATAGAATGACATTTCTCATTAAAATGGTAAGCCACAGATAATCCTAGTCGTACAGCTAACCACTGTACTAATTGAATTAAAAGATTGTAATA
Source organism: Miscanthus floridulus (assembly GCF_019320115.1). Taxonomy (NCBI): domain Eukaryota; kingdom Viridiplantae; phylum Streptophyta; class Magnoliopsida; order Poales; family Poaceae; genus Miscanthus; species Miscanthus floridulus. Next base: position 28,258 of record NW_027096902.1, read on the forward strand.
CATAGCAGAGTAGGAAGGAATGGTTAATTCCATGGTATGCCACAGGTATTCATATAAATCCACTAACTAAAGAGGATGTAATGAAAAAAAAAGGCTCATGTATTTCAGGGGAAGGCCCAGAAAACGTAGAAAATCTCAGGTTCTATTGTTCTGCAAATGGCTCACATATGCTTTAGGCAACATAAGCCATAAGTGCCACCTATATGCAAATTAATAAGTAGGCATCGAACATATGTTTTAGGCGATATATGGAGACTATGTCATAGCAGGATAATCTAGAACCACGCATGCAAATAAATTTGAGCTGCATAGGTGGCCTGGACGCTGAAAATGCTGGTTAGCAGAACGGCAGTACAAAATAGTAGATAATATAGTGATTAGCAGGAAAGCAGTACAATCGTTGGTGGGGAAACCGTACAAAATTTGTTAGTAGAGTGCAAATTTAATGGTAACCACGACCCAATGCTTACGGGTATTATATGTTGTATGCAATTCTGACATTCTTATCAGTAATGGCAGGGTACATGAGAGTATGAGAGAAAAACTAAAAGGTTCTTTTCTTCTCCCTAATTGAACTTCTGTAAGTACTGGCATGTATTTCAACCAGTATAGGCAGTCCCTTTGCTGACATTAGTAAAGAGATTTTTTTATTAATTGCAGTTAACACATCATTTATTTCATAGACTAATTCCCAAATTGCAAAGCTCAGATTATTTCCAAAGATGTAAACTTATAAAAAGTGAAAGACAAATAATTTCACCTTTGTGAAGGGTTGAGTGCGATTGCAGCACTAGTCTCATAGGCATAAGACATTCGTTGTCGCTATTGCATACATGGCTGTATCACATACCTGACAGTGCACAACAATCTCTGTTAGTAGAGCCTAACTGGCAGTGTGCCTGGCAAAAAAAGCAACAATGTCAAAGGTATTATGTCTGAAATGGTAGTGGCAAAAACAACGCATGGTGCTGTTTTTATGTAAGAAATGTTTTATCCAATATTTTTCTTTGCAGAAGGGCGGGCCTGGTGCAAGCGGTAGAGTCTTACCGCCTGTGACCGGAAGGTCCTGGGTTCAAGTCGCGGTCTCCTCGCATTGCACAGGCGAGGGTAAGACTTGCCACTGACACCCTTCCCCAGACCCCGACACCCTTCCCCAGACCCCGCACAGAGCAGGAGCTCTCTGCACTGGGTACGCCCTTTTTTAATATTTTTCTTTGCACTCTGCAGTTCACGACGGCCTTAATTTTACTATAGCATTTTCATTCGACGGACAATAAAGCCCATTTTTGCTCTGAAATATGACATCCTAAAGGGCTTCATTAAAAATCATGTTGTCATGCCTAACAAATTTATTGTATTAGAACTAACAACATTGTAAATATTTCGTAAGAGATTATTGATTAACAGATACCATAACATGTATAAACCAGATTAGCAGGAAGATTACACTTCTTAATACCAAAATTCATGCATATAGTAGTAACCACCATGTCGCAACTATGTATTGATTGCCATAGAAAATGACTCTGCCTCACCATTTGTTCAGACGATGTATTTGTTTTTTCTACTGAACAATCACTTTTAAGATTTGATTCGTTGCACACACAGGCATATACCAGCTAAGGTGTTACATAATTAACAATTGATATTAGGACCTAAAAACAATTGAGATGTCAGGCAAATACCAAATTCTTTAGTCAGACAAGGTTTAGATGAATGAGATATTTAGTCAAGGTTCTGCGCGTGCTTGATTGTTTGTCATTGCATTCAGCAGCCTACTATGTGGAGTGTGCTCACCTTGATATCGCTGTAGACTTTTGAGGTTTAGGTAGACACGCATAGCGTAATCTCATGAGGCTATGCAAACTTTACGCCAATCATTTTAGTTTCAGGTTCCACATGCTGCTCCGCTGCTATGTGAACTGAAATTTCAAGGAAAACAATGCAATTCAGCTGTAGGGATGCACCAGTGCAGCTGAAACTGAAAATTGATCAACAGAAAATATGGCAACAGCTTAGCAATGATGCTCAGTAATTTGAAGGACAAAAGGACATCAAGCAGGCGAAAGAAAGGCAATGAGAGTGGCAATAGTAGGCAGTCGAGGTTCGAATTGCTGAGGTAGTGTACCTGATGCAATGTGTTTATGTCTGGAAGATGCTCATTCATCCCTTAGTGTTTTCCTTCCATCAGCTTTTCTTTTTGCTCCTTGCAGCCAACAAAAGACATATGTTGCATGACACGAAAATTTGAGATTGCATCACTCAAGACTTCCTGTAAATGGTCGTCTGAACATAGAAGGCTCATATTTGAAGATAAGAAAATGAACCTATGAGATACTCAAAACAAACCTTCGGTAATTGACATTCAACCATCCTACAAGTGAGAGGCACTTAATTAAACACCATGCACAGGGAAAAAAAAACTTGAAACTAAACACACTGCATTTAATTTGATTGCATCTGACAAAAAAAAAAACCCCCGTGTACTAACTGCATCTGACAAAAAAACCACAGCTAAACCAAATTACATCAAAAGGAACTCGCTCAGCACTGCAAGAGATGAAGAGGGGGGAGCCCTGGAGATCTGCGACGGTGGTAAAACGGTAAAAGGCTACAGAGGAACTCACCAGCGTTCTCAAATAGACCATTGTTGGTTGAACCTCTCGGCCAGCCACTCCGTTGACGGCGTCTGCTCCTCTGCTTTGGCGGTGGGGATCATGCCTTGAGCTCGGCTGTGCGGCATGCGGTGGGGAGGCGGACGACGGGGGCGCGCCGCGTTCAGTAACACCTAGATGAAGAGGGAGGCGCACGCGTGGGGCAGAGGGAGGCGAGTGATGGGGGCGGCACTCTGCGGCGGCGGCGGCGGGTGGAGGTACCCTGTGGCGGCGGCGGCGAGCGGGGGCAACAGGGGGAAGCGGGAGGCGGCTGATGGGAGTGGCGGCGGCAGGTGGAGCGGGGGTAGCCGGGGAAGAGGGAGAAATGGGAAAGTAATCTAATAATGAAATGGAAACACTTTTTAAGATACTAGTTTCAATTAGTAGCTTCTGTTCCCGGAATGGTTTAACAGGAGACAGCAAAAATGATTTGAAGGGGTTATTGGGCCACAACCTATCTGGGCTGTAAACAGATGGGCCACCTACACTCTCCGTGATCCACGGGCCATGGAACACTTTTGTTGGAGCATGGGCAAAAAAAAAACAGTCAGAAGAGAAAAATTAATCAAGTTAAGCAGTGCCGCAGGAACATTACATACAACAAGCTTCTTTTCACTAGTGGTGCTGCATACGAATCACTGTACCGATCCACTACCAATTCGTCAGAAATGTCAAGTGCTACCGCATTTGGGCCTAATAGTTCATTTGGCGTTGGGTGGGGGGCCTTGAGAGTTTTAAGTTCTTCTGTTGGATACAAATCTGTTGGGCTAGCGAAATTGTCCGCGCAATTATTGCAACCTTAACCTAAAGGCTCAGTTTCAGTTATCGATACAATAATGTGCGGAGTCGATATCCTGCATTTGTCCTATACCATGTAGGAACATGAACAAACCGAGTTGGGCAGATTGTCCTGCTCAGCTGGTCATCGTCATCGTCAGTGCCCGTTATCAGCTTAAGATCGTAGGTAAATTGTCGTGATCAGGGTGAGCAACGGGTGGATCTCCTTAACGTAGTGGAATGGAACTGAAAATCCACAGCAGACAGGGACTTGGGAGCAACTGCGCATGCACAGGGTTTAAGAATCTGTCAATTTATTTGTTAATAACGTGCTCATGGCCCCTCATGCATGTCGTCACTCCAGGCAATATCAAATCAAAGATTGATGAGCCAAGTTTAATTTGTTCTAAGAAAAGGTTTCGCCGTTTAATTTATTTAGCTTTTTTTGCTGTGTGATGTTGACATTGCAGCGTCGGTCACCTATGCTTTGATACGTTTTATTTAAGCTACCTACCTCAATAAACCCATACATCCTACTAGCTTGTTTCATAGTGCAAACTAAAGAGATTGTTAATGTCAGGAGATGTGTTGCTCTGCATCAAAGAACAATTCTGAAAATGTTTTACAGCCCTCTTAACACATTGGTGAATTACTGATCCCTATATATAGGATGTACTATGTGCATGTACTGTATGTAACACAAAGGAGCTAGCTGGGGTTGAGTGTCCATGTGTTGTTTATCACTACACTCTTCTCTGATTTGTTTTTTTTTCAGTATCTTCTGACACTCCCAGGCCGGCAATTCAGAACCAGAACGTATGGAATCTGACGGAGAACAATCTCTGGTTTATTTTTCAGGCACATGTGCATGGGGTCATTGGGGGTGGGTGGTTAGGAACCCAATCAACCATGAACCAGCCTTCCTCCAACCATTTCTTATTTGACAGGAAAACAAACAGGCAAGTCAATCATGCACATGAGTCAGGTGCTGCCCCTCTCTGTCTGAGCTGTCCCATGCATGGTTCATGAATATATTGATTAATTTGCATTGTTATAAATCTTGATGATCCGCTTGCTGCTGGCACGCTGCCGTTCAGGCATTCCCATCAGCTTTGCCACTGGCACTGCATAAGACTCTTTTTTTCTTTTTTTTCTGTGCTGAAACATGGGTGGTTTACCGTATGTAAAGCTGACTTTTAATTCATTTCCTCAAGGTCATGTATATATACGGCCAATATGGCACGTCTTTGGCCGCACTTAAACTACTCAGATCGTACAAATTAGAGGGCGGCGGCAGGTGGAGCGGGGGTAGCCGGGGAAGTGGGAGGCGGGCGATGGGAGTGGCCGCGGCGGCTGAATTTTTTACTATTTGGTCCCTTTTTCGAAAGTTTCTCTCAAATAGACCCCTGGCGGAAAGAATTCCAGAAATGGACCCTTGGCTCGGCGCCAGAGTGACTGGCGCCGAGCTCGGCGCCATAGTGAATGGCGCCGAGACACCTACATTTCACCCAGCCTGCACTTCTTCCCCGAGCTGAATTTTGGCTAAGTCCCTAAATTTACCGTGAGATGGATATATAAAATTTTGGCTAAGTCCCTAAATTTACCATAAAATGGGCAACTTAGAATTTGACTAAGTCTTTAAATTTACCATGAGATGGACATGCTGAAATTTGTGGGACAGACATATGCAAAAATGGCTAAGTCTGAATTTTTGCTATGACTTGGAGACTAGAATTTTACCATGACTTGGACATTGACAAATTTAAAATTTTACCATGATTTGGATATTGAGAAATGTGGCTAACTCTAGAGTTTTACACTGACTTGATATTTGAGCACTTAAAACAACATAGAAATACTTAGGATAAAAAATGATCTAGGGTTCATGTTGATGAACGAGCCTAAAAATGTTTCTAAGTGTTGGATCAATAGTTAACACCCTTTTTCATGATGCAGTTTTGACCACAGTAAAACTATAGTTTCTTTTCTAGATATAAAGTTTGACCTTTAATAGAAGTTATAGTTTGAGTTGAGTACAACAAACTTTGTTTTTGGACCTAAACCTAAATCAGTTTGCGATATTTTATCTTCCAAATTTGTATAGCAACTCAATTTAATACCTTACTACGAGTTTGAGTACTCTCTGATGGCGTTTGAGGTTCCATATATGATGATGGGGCATTCATTTGTCTCAGATGCTTTAAATCATTTACTTACCTGAGTCCCTGTGAAGTGACAGGATCAAAGTCAGGAACGATTGCCAAGGTGTCGATGATGATACGCGATAATTTGCTTCATAAACAATCAAAATCAAAACATGAGCTGTAGATAAATTTGTACATCTCATATAAGCTAGATTGTGAGAAATTGGAGAAGTAAATTTGGATATATATGTCAATGTGATTTTCAAATCTAGAATGTCAGCCACTATGCAAAATGTAAGCAGATATTAGAGCACATAATACCACAAAACAAATACGCATAGATCGTGGATGTGGTGCAAAATCCCGACTCACCTAGGACTCTAGAGAAGGAATCGCATCTTTTATGCCCTGTTCTTCTTAACTCTATAGAAGCGACAGTGGCTAAACTCCTGTAACCTGGTCTTCTCTCTGCTGGGGAAGCCACAGATGACAGATGAGAGCTGCTGGCTGTTGCGAGTTCCTCAGGTCGTGGTCCCACCACCACGTGACATCGGACTGACACCGACGAACCACCATGGCGCCACCCAAAAGCCTCATTTGAGTGAGCTCGTGGTCATATCTAAGAGAGAACATGCTCAACTCCGACAAATAGATCTGTGATGGACAACCAAATTTTGTCAGGAGTTATTGCGCTCTGTTGAGCGATATGGTTGAGTAGGAATGATATGGTGTTTAACAAGGTTAAAGCTAATACTTCCATGACAACAAAACAAGTCTTGTCAAGTTTGGACTTAGCCACGGTAAAAAATCAGACCATCTCGTGCTAAATATACATATGTCCATCTCATGGTAAAATCACAGATTTAGACAGATTGTAACATATCCAGGTCACAATAAAATTCAATATGGCATTGCCATGGTAAAAATTCAAATTACATATCCATGGTAATTCTAGTCTCTAAGTCATAGAAAAAATTCAGACTTAGCCATTTTTGCATATGTCTATCCCACAATAAAAATCAAATTTGACAATGTCTAAGTCATGGTAAAAATCCAAGCTTAACAAATTTCAGCATGTCCATCTCATGGTAAATTTAGGGACTTAGCTAAAATTCTAAGTTGCCGGTGATTGTGAGGTAGGGTGAAGTGGCGAGAAAAAAACCCGAGACGGAGGAGAAATAAGAGGAAGAACGCTCGGGGAAGAAGTGCAGGCTGGGTTAAATGCAGGTGTCTCGGCGCCATTCACTATGGCGCCGAGCTCGGCGCCAGTCACTCTGGCGCCGAGCCCCTGGCAGGCCATTTTCCCGTGCTCAGGACCTCGGCGCCAGTGACCGTGGCGCCGAGCTCGGCGCCAGTCACTCTGGCGCTGAGCCAAGGGTCCATTTCTGGAATTCTTTCCGCCAGGGGTCTATTTGAGAGAAACTTTCGAAAAAATGACCAAATAGTAAAAAATTCGGCCGCGGCGGGCGAAGCGGTACGTGCTGATGAGCTGGCTAAGGCGAGCGAGTCCTTTTTTTTCTGGGAGTTTTTTTTCCCTGAGTTTGCTGTGGTCGTATAGCTGGAGGAAAGGAAAATGGGAGTGCTGGCGTCCAGCCGTCCGATGGATACCGATCCATCGGACGATGCTGCGGATGCAAGTCCCCGGATGTCTATGTGATGGAGGCCTAGCTCCACCGTTTCTCTTTTGTGCTTGTTTCCCCCGCGCCGCTCGCGCCGCACGTGCCCCTAGCTCGCCCCGCAGCCCGTCCCCACAGCCCGCCGCATCTCCCTTCACACCGCCCCACGTGCACGACGAGCATGCCCTATCGCCCCCTGACCGCAGCACCCCCATCCGCTCGCCCCCAACGCTTCCGTCCACTATCCCTCCCACGAGCCACACGCTCCCCGCCGAACAACATAGAAAGCTGGAATAAAATACGTGCAAAACACGAAAACAACTATTGCAACATTAGGCTGAAGTAGTTGAAACACCATGAACATATTATTGCAACAACACGGAACAAACTGCTGCAACAATAGGTTGAAGGAGCTAAAACATTTGTAACATATTATTGCAACACTGGGTGTGAAGCATATGAAACAACGCTCGAATAAAAACACCTGCAACAACATAGAACAGCTACTGCAACATGAGATTGAAGCAACTGAAACATTTTGAAATATTATTGCAACATTTGTGCCAAGCATATGAAACATCCAGATCAGAACGATTGCAACATCATCTAGAAACAAGTGAAACATTTTGAAACAGTGCCTGCAATAAAACCTTTGAAACAAAATGCAACATGGGCAAAACATCCCCCAGATCTTCTACTTGTGCAACATCCTTACGATTCAACTGCAACATACCTCTGAAGCATCTGAAACAACTGAAAGATACAATTGCAACATATAGGGGGGAGAGAGCCTGCACGGGGAGCCCCATGGCCGCCAAATCTGAGGGCGTCAGGAGCTCCTTGTGGGGGAGGACGCCGGTGTCGGGGAGGGGCGCCGCCGGTGTGCGGAGGAGGGACCCGGGATGTGGGAGGAGGACGCCGGGGTCGGAGAAGAAGACGTCGGTGTGGGCGAAGGAGTCGCCGGTGTCGGGGAAGGGTGCCGCCGAGGTGGGGAGGAGGGAGCCAGGGTGGGGGAGGAGGACGCCGGGGTCGGGGAAGGAGACATTGGTGTGGGGAAAGGAGCCGCCGTGGTGGGGGAGGAGGACGCCGAAGTGGGAGAGGACGCCGCCACCGCCAGCCAGGAAGGGAGCGAGGTGTGTGGAGGACGGGCGGAAGGCGGGGAGGAGCACGACCGCTGGCTCACGGCGCTGCGGAGCGTAATCGTGGGCGCGGAGCTCCTGGATCCATGGGGGAGGAGAGGGAGAGGAGAGGAGCAGCGGCAGCAACAGCGAACGTGTGGACGGGCTGAACTGCAGTGCGAGCGGATAAGACCATGAGAGACGAGTGGAGGAGGACGCGCGGCGCCGTACCGAATCGTTATACGACGCGCGTTCGGAACCGTCGGACGTCAGAGTCATAGCAATACTGAAAGGAAAAGTCCAGGTGCGTGTAGAAGCTTCAGGAAGGACGGTAGGTGCGGCTGGTGGGATGAAGCAAAACAATAAATAAAATAGAGGCAAATTGAATAGATGGTTGGGATAGGAAAGACGGACGGCTGTGATGAGGTGACTGTGGGTAAACAGTAGAACAGTGATTCCTGGCTTGGAAACTATAGATCTTATTATTATTTATTTATTTATATATATATATATATATATATATATATATATATATATATATATATATATATGATACGGTGAAGTTTTTTTGGGAAAAACAACTATAGTTTATAGTTGTAGTACAAGTACAAGCTAACCCAAAATTTAATGTTTAAGAGACTCAAGGAATTAAAAATTTTGTGAGTGGTTTTATCGAAGCATAAGAGAATGGACGGTTGCCTAGGTTTGTCCTTATCGGAAATTGTACCATGCATGTCCTCTAAATTCTCATTTAGACAGCCATTTTATATAAAAAATGCTCTTATTTAACATTTTGGAGAACCAGCTCTACTCCGATAAAAATATTTGAAGATCACTGAAATCTCTATTCCTACAGACACGATGATATAACGAGTCTTTTGGAATTGCTTTATATTGTGCTAAAAACTAAAAGGAATTCTTAGGGGTTGTTTGGATGGAGTAAACTTAGTCCATGTTTTGAATGCCAATTAGAAGGCTGATCGATGGTCCAACAAAAACTAATAGAGGATGAGTAGAACTCATTAGATAAAAGAAATTTTTAACCGGTCCATGTTTTTACCCTACTAATTCACTATCCTTTTATTGCTAAACCCACCCAAAATACAACTCCCACTGAGAAGCCCATCCATCCACCAAAAAACTGTACCTAGAAAAATAACACATTTAAAACGAAATGTCCAGATTTACTTGTAGGTCTTCTCTCCTCACCCAGTTAAATCGAATCGTCAACATCGTGTGTGTAAACCTCCTCATCCTCCGGCGTCTAGTAAGCCAACCGCGTGAAGCCGCTATTCCCGCGTTCAAAACAGGGCTCCGAGAGTTCCTCGTCCACACCGGTCTCCGACTTTTACTTGTCCGTGGAAGCCCGTGTCTCCACCTCTCTTGTCATTGTAGGCACATGTAGATGCAATAGAGACATAAAGAAATGACAAAAAATAAATAAAAAGTACTCCCTCCGTTCCAAATTATAAATTACTTTGACTTTTTTGGTACATCCAGTTTGCTATACATTTAGATATAGGCCATGTTCGCTTGTCTTATAATCCATACTTTTCAGCTTGTTTTTTTTCAGTCGGAATAATGTTTTTTCTCTCACACCAAATCAGCGGAACATTGTTTTAGCTTGTTTTTTCAGCGAAACGAACGGGGCCATAATAATATGTCTAGATATATAGCAAAATTGATGAACCAAAAAAGTCAAAGCGATTTATAATTTAGAGCGGAGGGAGTAAATAAAATTACCTGTACAAACTTATTCCTATAAAGGTCTATTTGATGGGCTCCATGCGGCTTCGCCTCTATGGCCCTATTCATTTTGTTGAAAAGTCATGCCTGAAAGTACTGTTCGCTGATTTATTGGGAGAGGAAAGCATTGTTCGTTCGCTGAAATAGTACGGCTCATAAGACAAGTGAATAGGGCCTATATCTGTAGCAGTATTGTGCTCTTCATTTTCTTGGTGCATTTTGGCTGGAGCCATAGCCGTTTGGCCTGTGTTAGCTCTACAGTAACATAACAAAAGAAGCCAGATTGTTGGAGAGCTGTGCCAAACGGGTTTTAGATAAAAATGTAGATATTCACACTATTTGTAGGGGCTGCTTGCCAATAGTAAAGTATTGTGGGTTGGATACTTGGATTTGAAGCCTTAGTTTTATACTCCTTAACATTTGGCCTTTTCGAGTGAGCAAGGTTCTGAGAAATTCGGTGGCAATTCAAAAGTGTGGTCCAAGTGAAAGCTACACGTTCCTGATTTCACTTCAATCAATGACACTGATACATCGCAAAAAGTTGGGTATGTAATGGAGGTGGAGTACTTAACGTACTCCTTGGTGTATAAAAAAAACTAATCATTTAGAAAAGTCAGAACAACCTATAATTTAGTACAGAGGATGGCAGTGGTGGAACCAGGGCCATGCCCCCAATCCAGTAGAAATGTTTTTGAACATCCTATAAATATTGCAATTTTTAGCATATATTAAGGCATCAATTCACCCATTTTGTATCGTAATATTATGATTTTTCGTTATCAATACTAACCGCATATATTAAAACATTGAAAAAGTTGTTGAAACAAATATTCATGTACATTTATCTTACTTAGAGATGCTATGGTTCTGCGACTCAGGGTTGGCAGTTTATTTTATTTTCCACAAACAAAAGCAGCTAGCAGCACTGCATGATGCTAGTGCTGCTGCCGATGGATGGGCACTACTCCAGCAGAGGTGAGGACAGAAACAAACAGACAGAGCACTACTCCAGCAGGCTCAGGCGACGACGCCCGCTCCGGCCTTGAGCTTCTTGGCGAAGGCGGCGAAGTAGCTGCCCTGGTGCACGGCCATCTGGAGCTCGGCGTCGCTGGGCAGCCTGCTCTTCCCGTCGGCGCCGGCGAACGTGCCGGACCCGTACGGGCTGCAGCACCTGACCTCGTCCATGTCGAACATCCCCTCGCCGAACGTGTACCCGACGGGCACGAACACCATGCCGTGGTGCGTGAGCTGCGACACGGCCGTTAGCGCCGTTTCCTCCTGCCCGCCGCCCTGGGTGCCCAGCGCGAAGAAGAACCCCGCGGGCTTGCCCGCCAGCGCCTGCTTCTGCCAGAGGCCGCCCGTGGAGTCGAAGAGCGCCTTCATCTGCGCCGCCATCATGCCGAACCGCGCCGGGAAGCCGAACAGGATGCCGTCGGCGTCGGCCAGCTGCTTGCCCGAGATCATCACCGGGTGCTCCTCTCTCTTGGCCGGCGCGTGCATCTTCGCCAGCGCCTCCTCCGGCAGCGTCTCCGCCACCTGCCATATCGTTGCCTCGACGCCGTCGACGGAATCGGCGCCCTTCTTGATCTCCTCCGCCAGCCTCGCCACGTGGCCGTACGTGGAGTAGTACCTGATCAAAGTCATCAACAACAAAAGGAAGCATGAATCGTAACATTGCCAGTGACAGTGGGTACTCGTACGTATTTACTGGAGCATTGTAAGCTAAGGTGCTCATGATTAGCTAGGTTGGCCACGCACACAACGTAGATCTTTGTCACCGCCATTGATGGATCGCGCAAGCTTTGTCGTCTGCCTTCTTCCTCCGTCAGTTTTTAATTTGGTGCGTGCAGTGTCTGCTGCTTCGTGAGTCTATCGATGCACACCGAGCGCGCATATATAAAGAACCCGCTGCAAAGGTGAGCACTGAGCACGACGGGCCGGAGCAGCCACGGTGATTTGTTTAGTAGACACTGGGCAGGGGGCACCACCTCATTTGGGGATCAAAAGCCGTCAGCCGGCGGCTCGTGGCTCTTGCTGAGATAGCATACGTGATCAGTGACGTCGCTGCAGACGTTGACGCTCCCCATTGGAATCCAAGTGCCAAATTCGATTGAACCTCTGGAGGCCCTGGAGAGTTTCAAGTCCCAACTTAGGGTCTCGTTCTTTATAGAGATTATTGTGCTGATGTGTTGGAGTATCTGAAGTTCTGAACTGTAAGAAATAGTAACATTTTCAGAAATGAAGCAGCTCCGTTAGACTGCTGCAAACACTGCTTCAATGAAGTCTTCAATTCGGCTTGGTTATCCTTCGCGCGAAGATGAAATATTTTCCATCTATTGTATTATGGCTAGAGCAGTTTGTAGATATTCGCACTATATGTGGGAGCTCCTTGCCAGTAGTAAAGTATTGTGGCGTTGGATACTTGGATATGAAGCATTAGTTTTATACTCAGCATTTGACCTTTTTGAGTGAGTAAGGTCCGAGAAAATCGCTCGGAACCTGATTTAACATCAATCACTGATCGAGTGATCGATACGAAACATCGCATAAAGTTACATACCAGAGCAACTTCAAGAGACTTGATAAAATTAGATGCTAAATTATGAGATTTAACCATTATGTAAAATAGAAAGTCCATATAAAATATAGAGTTTTACAACAACCTAGCTAAATTAAAAAACACATATAGCAGGCAGGACTCGCTAGGGAAATATAACCAGCGAGAATGGTGGGATAACCAGCTGAGAAAAAAGGAAAACAATATAGACAAGCTGTTGGAATGCTTTTTTGGAACACAATAGCTTCACAAATACATTTACCCAATCTGTTGGAGTTGCTATAAGACTCTAAGAGCTGGAGTATATTTATTTTATTTCCGCAAACAAGTGCACCTAGCGGCACTGATTTTGGGAGACGGGCATCTTAAGGTGACCGTCTCCGTTAATCAATTATTTTCGGAGGCGGGCGTTCGAAGAATCCATCTCCTAAAATCAATTTACGAACCGTTTTAAGATGTCCGTCTCCGTAAATAGTTACGTCAAAAATTATTCATAACTTTTTTATATGAACTCGGATGAAGACAAATTTTATATCAAATTATAGCACTTGACGTGATCTACAACTTTCTAGTTAAAAAGTTTTTGAATTGAAACTGTTTAGGTCCCAGAATATTATTGTAAGTTTATAGATTTTGAAATTTAAAATTTTAAATTATTAAACAATCTCAGTTGTTGACATGGTCTATATGAAAGTTACAGTCCTCAATAAAATCTACAACTTTGTAGTTGAAAAGTTTTTTATTTGAAGTTGTTTCTAGTCCCAAACGTGTGTTCGAAGATTAGAGATTTTGAAATTTAAAATTTGGAATTCCTAAGCGATCCCGAATGTTCACATAGTGAGTGCAAAAGTTGTAGTGGCGGGCCTGAGATACATATTTGTTGTTGACAAGTTTTTTTATTTAAAGTCGTTTAGTGTCTCAAATATTTGTTTTAAATTCACATATTTTTAGATTTATTTTTTTATTTTTTCAAACAAATCTCTGATAGTGGAGATACATCATATACCAAAGTTGTAGTACTTGATAAGATTTAAAACTCTGTGGTTAAAAGTTTTTTCATTTGAGTTCATTTAGTAGTTAAAATATTCAATATAAGATTATGAAATATTGATATAAAACAATAACATATTATATATAGACATGAATGAGGGTGTGGTGCACTAAGGTGCTCGGTTCCGTTCTTGGATTAATGGAGGCGGGTATGGCGCCAGCCTCCGACGGACGCGTCAATAGAAAATGACTGCCTCCGTTAATAAATCCTATAGCAATGATACATACAACATATATATACTCCTATGTAATTAACAAGCGCTACTGCAAGGGCAAATACAAATCACTAAAAATATTGAATTCTTTTAAGAATTCTACTAACCAAATTGAATTAGCATAAAGAGAGCTGAAACTAAGTAAATACTAGCTAAGATTCAAAACGAATTGCTTCCAACCTAAACTTGTGTCACAGCACTGAGTGTGGCACGACAATCGAGTGGCGTGCGCGAAACGATCGCTAGTGTGAAGGCTGAAGACGGTGGCAGTGTCAGGGCGATGCGTGGGCTAGCCATGGCCATGAGAGAGGCGAAAGAGGATAACATGTGGGCTTAGACCCATTTTAGTGACCAATGAGACCAAAACAGAGATTAAGCACCAAAATAACATAATTTGTGAATATAAGGATATATCGGCATAATACACATGCTGCACAAGATTAAGCACCAAGATGAAGCTTGAGATGAAAGTATTAGAGTACCAAGAGACGCGGGATCAGTAGCTAATCTTGAAGTCGATAGGACCTGGTGGGCCATGGTTCTGGGGGCCCTCAGAATTTGGGGCCCAGTACGAGTGCACAGCTTGCACGTCCATGGGGCACGGCCCTGCTTTACTGTTAGAATACCAATTAGACACAAAAACCATCATATCCTTAGTTTACATAGGTTCTATGGGCATAAGCCAACAAGAACAACCATATATAACAGCTAGGCCAAAAGTGGAACATAGCAACACTGCAACGAATAGGGTAAAGTTTTCAGGAAAAAAGTAACTATAGTTTCCTAGAAAAAGTACAAGCTGACCCAAAATTTAAGGTTGCAATTTTGTAAGTGTCTTTATCCAAGAATTAATATCACCAAAAGAGAATGAAAGGTTGTCTAAACAAAACAATTGGTCTGAGACATATTGAGGAAGACTAATTACAATCAAAGAAATAAACAAAATCATTAGAAAAAAATATTCCCAAGTAGGAAAAGCTAAATATTACAATGAAAAACTTTAGTTCTCACAACAAACATATTAGAGCATCTCTATCTTACTTTCATAACCACACGTTCTACACTCTCGTTTAGAGAGCTATTTTTTTTAAAAAAACATTCTCTACATCCCTCTACCTCTAATAAAAACGTTCTCTAAGTCCCTCTACCTTTAATAACTTCTCTATATCTAACCCCCCGTGAGTCGTCTCCCTACTGAGCACCCCCACGGGCGACTCGGGGGAGCTCACCGGCGCCGCACCCCACCCCCTCCGAGCCTCCTCTCCGGCCGTCATGCCGCCCCCACGGCGTGCAGCGGCGGCGGCAACCCACGGCAGCAACCTAAAAATGGGGAGCCGCTCGCACCAATCTCCCTCCCTCCTCTCTCCTGAGCACCCCTGCCTCATCCTCCTCTTCTCTGTCGGCTCCAGCGAGCTTGGGCGGCCTATGGATAGATTTGCCTTGCTCCGGCCATCGGCCAGCACATCCCCTGCCTCGTGCCCCTTCTTCCCTGTTGGCATTGGCGAGCTCAAGTGACCGGTGGCCGGATCTGGGCACCATGGGCCCGGATCTACAGCCTATGCCTCGGGCTGGCACAGTGTTGGAGATAGACGAGTTCCACAGAGTGCGGATGCATGCTGGAGAACTCACCCCCGGCGTGACTTCTGATCAGCGGGATCCCGTCCTTCGGCCTACCAGCCTCCCCGGTCTGCGGGATCCCCGTGTGGTGCTCCCAGGTGTGGGAGCCCCCCTTCACGGGAGTCTGCTCGATAAGGCCAGTGGCTAGGCACCCCCATCACCTGATTCACGTCCTCGCATAGGATTTGGTGTTGCTGCTCTGTGCTACAATGCTCTTCTTGTGCATGTGCAGGGACCCTGGGCACGTGGTTTGGCCACGGGCATGCGGGCGGCGGGGCTGTGTGCCTGTGGGTGCCCCTTCACTAGATTCAGTGACCGTAAGTCCAAATCTAGTGGAGCCGTTGTTTGTCCTTTGGGACTGGGGCGCAGGTGGTACCCTTGCAGCGGTACGGTCTCTTCTTCACGTGTGTGCGTGGTGCGTGTAGTTTGGTCATGGGCGTGTCGATGGTGGGGCTACGTGTCCACAGGCGCCCTCCCCTGTGCCTGTTGTAGGGGAGAGCAGAGCTCCAGTTCTTTAGAGTGGTGGTGTTGACCATGCCGTGGCCATGGTGGCAAAAGCGTGGGATGGCGTCGGGGCGTCAACTACAAGAGCGCTTGTGAGGGTTTTCGACGAAAGCTCAACCCTGCTCTAGGTTGGGCCAGTGACGATGATTTCCTTCTTGAAGGCATCGCTGAAGAACCTCTTGCTGCCTCCTTAGTCTGCCAAGTCATTGCAACTATCCTCGGCACAAGACTCAAGAAAAAGCCTTGCCAAGCTCCCGCTGGCAGACAATGATTACGCTCTGGCATCATTAACCTTCTTGGAGGCATCATTGAAGAGTTCTTGTTCCATGATGTTGTAGTTCTCCTTTTGTTCTAATCAACACAAGTTCTAACCAGCAAACTGCACTGCTAGTGCCCTAACTTTTCCTTTCTCCATGATCCTTGATTGCCATGTCTCACCAAATGCCGGTAATGAGACCATAGTCCCCTCTATTGGACCTCCTCACACTCCTTTTGCCAGCCCTCCCTCCATTAAGGTTTCCTCACCTCAATGGGCGTTGGTGGGCGTCAATTGGGTCCTGGATGCACTTCAAAGACATTGCAATCATGACTGTCGTCTGTCGTATTGACTCAAAGATTAACAGTCGCCGTTGGAGTGGAGATCGCTGGAGTTTTTGCCGCTTGGTGGTGGTGTTAGTTGGTGAAGATCTACATGCTTTTCATGAGAGCTCTATGTTTCCCCTTTTCTTCATGTTTTGATGTATTTGTGGTTGTGCCACCTTCACCCTTATGCTTGGGTGTGTTGTTGTTTTTTCATACTCATGGATGTGACACAACCTCGCCTCTGTGCTAGGGCTACTGTATGGGTTTTAGTCCGGTGTTTCAAAATTAACTGAACAAAAGGGTTTTGCCTCGTTGAAAGCTCTAGATTGGTTTTGGTGAATTGATGAAATCTTAAGTGCTAACACTTTACTCTAAGTGATCATGAGATAGGGTAGCACATTCCAAGTGGTGGAGCAAGATGGAGATGATCAAAATGGTGGTGTGACCATGGTGATCAGGTGCTCGAGCTTGGAAAAGAAGAAAGAGAAAAATAAAAAGCTCAAGGCAAAGGTATAAGTGATAGGAGCATTTTGTTTTGGTGGTCAAGACACCTAGTGGGTGTGATCACATTTAGGATTGATAGCTGTACTATTAAGGGGGGTGAAACTCATCGTGAAATGCGATTGTCAAAGTGTCACTAGATGCTCTAACTCATTGCATATGCATTAGGATCTAGTGGAGAGCTAACACCCTTGAAAATGTTTGTGAAAATATGCTAACACACGTGTACAAGGTGATACACTTGGTGGTTGGCACATTTGAGCAAAGGTGGAGAACTTGGTGAAGTGGTGGAGTTGTCCCAAGGTGACTTGACACTGCGGTGGCAGCGACCAGACATGGCAGGCGTGTCCAGTCAGTACTAGCAGAAGCAACGGCGCTAGGGTGTTGCACCGGACATAGAAGGTAAAAGGTGACCGAACGCGTAGGGGGTGCGTCTAGTGAAGGATGACGTACGCTGACGTAGGCTTGTGTGCGAGGCTAGAGAGGACCAGACTCGGGTCCACGTCCGGTCATGCATGACCTAACATGTTCGGTCATGGTTTTTCCTCTTTGGATGCTTATTGGAGTCAATTGGACGTCTGGCGGACGTGGGAACGCGGCGTCCGGTCAGGTGTTGGTGCATCCGG
Source organism: Miscanthus floridulus (assembly GCF_019320115.1). NCBI lineage: Eukaryota > Viridiplantae > Streptophyta > Magnoliopsida > Poales > Poaceae > Miscanthus > Miscanthus floridulus. The sequence continues at coordinate 45,965 of NW_027096902.1, forward strand.
TCTCAACTTGACCGTTGGGATCGTGTGGCCTTGGTTGAATGTGGAGGCCACGTGGCTTCCATCTAGCGACCGGACGCTGGCCGAGCCACGTCCAATCAACCAGATCGGAGCGCCCAGTTAGTGTGCAATGGGCTGCCCCATGAGCCCAACGGCTCTATTTCATGGGGGCTCCTATTTAAGCCCTATGGCCAGCTCTTGCTTAGACTCTTGGCCATTTGCATTGACTATACACTCTTGTGAGCCTAGCCAACACTCTCTCACTCACATAGCTTGATTGGACCATCACTTTGGTGAGATTGAGAGCATCCAAGTGCATTGCTTGAGTGATTGCATCTAGAGGCCTTTAATGTTGCTAGTTTTGAGGGCTAGCAAGTGTTGGTCTAGTGTGGTTAGTGAGGCCCTTTAGTTAGTCTTTGAGAGCTTACTAACTTAGTGTGGTGACATAACCTTTAGTAGGCTAGCGCAACATTCGCTTGGTCTAGTGTTGTTATAGAAATTTTTATAGGCTATTCACCCCCCTCTAGCCATTAGGACCTTTCAAGTGGTATTGGAGCTATGGTCACCGTGATTTGAGGCTTAATAACCTACGGTGTTAAAATGACTCTAATCAACAACACTAAGAAGCCATCCTAATTTGATGGCACAAATTATCCATATTGAAAGTTAAAGATGACCACACACATCAAGTCAATCAATAGAAGAGTATGGAAGTTGGTGGAGACCAAAATTGAAATAGCTAATTCGGAGGCTCACACTGCCGCCAAAGAAGTGTTGCTCCAAAACAATGACATTTCTCTTAGTGCTATTCATGATGCTATTGATGAAAGAACATTTGAGCAAATCAAGAACATTGAGATGGCCCATGAGGCTTGGAAGAAGTTGGAAGAATCATTTGAGGGAACCAAGGCAATAAAGGGTGCAAAAGCATACATTCTCAAGGAGAAGTTTGCTAACTTCAAGATGAAGGAAGATGAGAGTGTGCTAGACATATTCCATAGGATGGAGGTGCTTGTCAATGATCTCAAAGCACTTGGTGAGAAGGTGGAGGACAAGGACTTCTCTCATAAGTTCTTAAGATGCTTACCCACAAGATTTGACATGTTGGTCACCTTGCTAGTGAGGACCGGTTTGGACACAATAACACCAAACCAAATCTTGGGAGATATAATGACCGATGATGCTTATAGAGATGATGATGATGATGAGAAGAAAGAAAAGAACAAGGAGAAGAAAAATCAGAAGAAGGATGAGAAGAAAAAAGTGGCATTCAAGGCTTCATCTTCATCCAAGGGCAAGGCCAAGCAAGAATCATCAAGTGAAGATGAAGGCTCATTCTCCTTCGATGAGCTAGATGATGAGAAGATGGCTCGCTTTGTGAAGAAGTTTGGCAAGTTCATGATAAAGAAGGGATATCATGCAAGAAGGAAGAAATAATCATCAAGGAATAAAGAAGAATCAAGAAGGTGCTTCAAGTGTGATAGCAAGGATCGTCTTGTTGCTCAATGCCCCTACAATAGCGACAATGGTAATGATGACAAGAAGAGCAAGAAGAAGGACAAGAAAGAAAGAAAGAGAAGAAAGACAAGATGGCCTTCAAAAAGAACAAGGGTAGTTCATATGTGATCACTTGTGATAGTGATGCTTCCTCAAGTGATGATGATTCAAGTGATAATGACAAGACCACCAAGAAGAAGACTCTTGCAAGCATTGCTATCCATGAGAAGCCTTCTCTCTTCGACACTCCATCGACATGCTTCATGGCTAAAGCCACTAAGGTACAATCTGATGATGAGAGTGAAGAAGAACATGATAAAATGAAAATGAAAGTGATGATGATGAACCAACTAAAGATGAAATATTTGACATGTTAGAAGATGCTAAAGAATATTCTGGCATTAAGAGAAGGGAATGCAAAGCCTTGACTAAGGAACTAAAAGCCCTTAGGAAAGCCTTTGATGAGTTCAATACATCTTATGAGAGTCTAAAGGAAGACCATGAGGAGCTTGGCAAGGCTCACAAAAAGCTTAAAAAAGCTCATTCCTCTCTACTTAATAAGCAAAATAAGAAGAAACATGTTGTGACATGTGAAGTAGGCTTAACATGTGACATAATTGAAGAATCATTCTATAAGCCTATCATTGTTAGTTCAACTAACCCTTCTTGTAGCACTTCCATTTCTACCTCATCTAGTGGTGATGGTTTCACTTGTGATGCCTTACTAATGGTTGAGAACGAGACACTCAAGAAGGAGGTAAAAGAGCTCAATCACACCTTGTCTAAGGCCTATGGTGGTGAGGACCGCTTGCTTATGTGCTTGGGTTGTCAAAGAGCTTCTCTCTACAAAGAGGGATTGTGCTATACCCTCAAAAAAGGCAAGGCCGCCTTTGCTCATCACAAAACTAGTTTTGTGAGGAACAATGGCTGGTATTACAAAAGTTGCAAGCAAGTTGGTCACATAGAACAACAATGCATGAACAAAAAATCACAAGCTAATATATCCTCAATTAAGCTTGACTCTTTCTATGTACTTAATAAGGGTACTAATAGAGTTCATGCTAAGTTCATTGGTGCACCATGGATGGGCTCAAAGAAAAAAGCCATATGGGTGCCAAAGAGCTTGGTTACTAACCTTAAAGGACCCAAGCAAGTTTGGGTACCTAAAAGTAATTGATCTTCTTTTGTAGGTCAATTACAAAGCCAAAGGAAGGCATTGCGTTCTTGATAGTGGGTGCACTCAACACATGACCGATGATGCTAGAATGTTCAACTCAAGTGGCAATGATGGTTATGATAGTATCACATTTGGTGACAATGGCAAAGGCAAGGTCAAGGGGCTTGGTAAAATTGCAATATCCAATGACTTGAGCATATCCAATGTTGAAGGGACCGTGACGCCTAAGAGGGGGGGGGGGGTGAATTAGGCAACTTAAAAATTCTAACTCTAAACTATGGCCTCTTTTTCTAACCCTAGCAAAACCTATGCAATAAATAAACTATCTAGATGTGCAACTATGGTTTTGCTAGTGTGTTGCTATCTCTATCGCAAACGTAGTAAAGTAATCAATGTAAATGCGGAAGCTAAAGAGCAAGGTAGAGATATGCAAACTCTCGTCGATGACTCTGGTATTTTTACCGAGGTATCGAGAAGCACGCAAGCATCCCCCTAGTCCTCGTTGGAGCCCCTCGCAAGGAATCCCTCGCAAGGGCCAAGCTTCCGATCGGGTAACTCCATGGATAGCCTTAGGCCTTCCCCACGCGCAAGTGGGTCTCCAACGTGCCTTCTGGCAAGCCTCTCCCAGATGCTCCTCACTGTCTTCACTATCAAGCTTCCGGCCAAAACACCGTGGGCCTTGTTCCCTCCGGTACACGGTGGTGGCCACACCACAAACGCGGTTGGTGTGATCTCGCAAGACTTCAAGCCCCTCCGATGTACAACAATGGTGCTTGCAAGCACCGAGTGGTAAGAGGTATGCAAATCTCACTAAACACTAGGCCTAAACCTAGAGCAAGCACATGAGCGGTGGTCTAATCAACCTAAGCACTTCGCAAAGCACCTACGCTAATCACCTAATGAATCACTAAGCTCTATGCAAGTGGAGATCACTAAAATGGTGTATCAACACCCTTGGTATGTTTCCTTAGCTCCACACACCTCAAATGGCCGGTTGGGGGGTCTATTTATAAGCCCCACTGAGAAAATAGCCGTTGGGGATGAAATCCCACTTTTCTGCTACTGACCGAACTCTGACCAGCGTCCGGTCACAAAAATGGCTCTCTAGAACCTTACTGATGTTGACCAGACTCTGGCACTCAGCGTCCTGTGCAGCGTCTGGTGCAGCATCCTGTGCAGCGTCTGGTCACTGCTGTTGACTCTACTATTGCTTGATCGGAGCATCTTGTGTAGCATCCTGTGCAGCGTCCTGTGCATCGGAGCGTCCTGTGCAGCGTCCTATGCAACGTCCTGTGCCTTCTGTGAGCTCGTTTCTTTGTGATCTTGCGTCCGGCTTGGTTCCTATCTTCGTGCTTGGATTTTACTTGATATCTTGTGTCTTTTCTTGTGCTCCTAAGGTCTTGCTTATGGTGTTGATCATCGGATCATCACGTCGCCTTCGTCCAAGTCACATCTTGTATCCTATTGAACTACAAAACAAACACTTGCAAATTCATTAGTCCAATTTGGTTGTGTTAGTCATCAAACACCAAAATCCAAAGTAAATGGGCCTAGGGTCCATTTTCCTTACAATCTCCCCCTTTTTGGTGATTGATGCCAACACGACCAAAGCAAGCAAATAATAAAAAAATTTAAATTTAAAAACTATCTACTTGCTAGGATGCAATGCAAAGGGCAAGGTTATATGATGCTAGAATATCCTACTTAGATACCAATTGAAGACCATCTTGCCCTTGCAAATGTCCCCATGTGGCATTATGAATTTAAGCCTTGCTTCCTACAAATTTTTTGATATATAGGCAATCCATAATCCACTATCCTCTCTTTTTTGGACCATTACACCTTATTTTAATACTTGCCTTTGGTCCTCTAAATTCTCCCCCTTTGGAATCAAACACCGAAAAGGAAGACATTAGTGGCACAAGGGAGGGTCAAACTTTGTGATCCTTTGAATGTAGAAAGGAATAGGTCACAAAATTTGACTCTCACATTATATAGATTAAGTTCCCCCTAAATATATGCATACATATGATAGAAAGCAAAGTATATGCATAATTAGCACATTATTGCACAAGGGAATTTAATCTATATAATGCATGGAGAAAGCATATAAATGTCAAAATGAAATCAACATGATGATATTGGTTTTAGAAATACCACATGTGGAAACCAAATTGATTTCTACCACTTGCAATAGGTGGTGGATATTTGAAGTATGATGCTTAGCTCCGGAGACTCTATTTTCCTTGCAATGAGACTACTACACACATGATAAGCTTGAAAAGATGTTAGTCTCAAGGCATCCAACTTGTAGAGTAATCCTCCCCCTAAATTTGTGCACACAAGTGTAGTAAACTTTGTAGAAATCATGCACATTGATTTTAGAATCAAAATACCACTTGAAAGATGACATCTCATGAATGTGAGAATCATTTTCAAAGTAGATATTCGGGAGATATTATCTACAATTTGTACTTTGGCACATATTAGATAAACAAAAGTAAGACAAGCTATGTGCCGTGCTTCTAAGCAATTTTAAACCATGTAGGTTTGCTCAAAGGGTTAAAAATGAGACCGAGCAAACCTACCATAAGATATACCTAGTGTATGCATGATAAAAGATATAAGCATGCAAATGCAAACCTAGGCATGAAGAGTAACTAGATGCTTAAAGATACCAATTGTAGGAAAAACTAATTGCAAGATGTACCAATTGAAAAGTAATAACATCTAGTTACCTAACATGAGAAGGGGAATTTGGGTCCATAGTATTCACTAACCCACTTGGCAATAATTTTGTCCATCATGATGCACCCCATGAAATGCACCCATACTTTGCCAAGTCTCCAAATTCCCCGAAGTCCGACGGACTTCTCACTTCCCTTTTGGGATCCAAACCTTCTTGGTGCTCTTCATGTTTGAAATGATTTCCTTTGGCACCCAAAAGTGTTTGACCCCATTATTGGCTTGCTTGTTCACCTTGATGGCCACCACCTTGTCATTTTTCTTCTTCTTCAAGAGATAAGGTGTGGAGGCCTTTTTGTCCACCTTTTTGGTGTAGGTGTTGGAGAGCTTGCTTGTTTGCTTTTTCTCCTTCTTTGCTCCTCCCCCATTCTTCACCTTGCACTCATAGGACTTGTGACCTTCCTTGTGGCACACGTAACAAACCACGGTTTGTCCTTCATCAAGCTTCTTCACTCCCTTGATAGTGTTATCTTGATGAAGTTGGGTTTGCTTCGCCTTGCCTTTCACTTGAGTCAAGTCCTTGGTGAGGCAAGCTACTTCTTGCTTGAGTTGCTCATTCTCCTTTGCAACCTCTTGTGTGCATGTATCTACAACAACTTTCTCAACACAAACTTGGTTGCACAAAGGTGAGTCTAAATATAAATCATTACAAGAAGTAGAGGCATCCTTTTTAGACATGTTAATGATAGAACTTTTCTTTTTAGATGCCTTGGTGGGGGTTGTGTTAACGGCTTCAAGATTAGCAACTTTATTAGTTAGCTCATCATAATGTTTGCACATGGTTTCCATTTTAGCAAGCAAACTATTATATGCTTCTTGTGACCTAGCTAACTTTTCTTTTAATTTTTCATTTTTTCTTTAAGAGTTGCTCATCATTGATTGTGCATGCATTTGTTGTTGCACTAGTCTCAAGTTTCTCAATTTTAGTAGATAGTTCAACATTGAGATTAGCAAAGTTCTCATATTGTTCAAGCAAGGTTTTGTATGCTTTTTGTGAACTATCTAGCTTTTCTTTTAAACTTCTGAGCTTCTTTTTGTTGACTAGTGCAAGCTTTAGCATAATTAATTGCACAAGTTCATGATAAGAAGGCATATCATCATCACTATCACTCTCACTAGAGGAAGAGCTTTCGTTACCTCATGCCATAAGGCACACACGAGAAGAGCTTGATGATGAGTGCTTGTGGCCTTGCCTCTTGTGATGGGGTTCTTCTTCACTTGAAGAATCATCCCATGATCTTATTGATGTGAGGGCTTGGTTCTTGCACGCCTTCTTATTTGTCTTGGGTGTGGGCTTGTTTGGACAAACTTCCACAAAGTGCCCCAACTCACCGCATCCATAGCATCCTCTCTTTCTTTGCTCATTTCTTTGATTTGTGAAAATGGAATCTTGAATTTGGATGGGCACACCCTTGACATTGAGCCTTTGGATCATCTTCTCCACCTTGTTGATCACTTTGATTGATTCTTCATCAAGATCGGAGGTGGAGGAGGAAGATTGATCATCACTTGAATCTTCATCATCATCATTGTCCTCATCTTCTTCTTCATCTTCACTTGAGGAACTTGAGCTTGAGCTTGTCTCAACTTGCTTGCCCTTCATCTTCTTTTTCTCGCTACAAGCGAGAGCTTTGCCTTTGCTTGATGAAGAAGCTTCTTCTTGACCCATCTTATGTGACATTTCAAATGCCACTAACTTGCCAATGGCTATGCCTAGGGTCATGTTGCTCAAGTCCTCCATGTTGTGAAGGATGGTGATGATGCTTGCATATTTCTTTTGTGGTAGCACAGAGATGATCTTCCTCACGATGTCCGCATCATCTAGCATTAATAATCCTATAGAATGGAGCTCATTGATAATTAGATTCAAACGAGAATACATATCACGAACAAGCTCATCATCATTCATAGTAAAGGAATCATAGTTTTGCTTTGCTAGACAATGTTTTTGCTCATGGACATTGCTTGTGCCGTCATGGAGCTCTTGGAGTTTTAACCAAATTTCATGTGCCGTATTTAAAGTGAATACTTGGTTAAAAACATCCATACTAAGTGATTCAAACAAGCAATTTTTAGCTCTAGCATTGAAGTGCATTTCTTTTTCATCACTCTTTGTGGGTTTTTCGGGATTCTTGATGGGTTTCATCCCATCACGAGTGACTCTCCATACACCCAAATCAACCGCCTCAAGGTGGCAAGCCATTCTAACTTTATAGTATGGGAAGTTAGTGCCATCAGTGCGGAGGCCTAGAGGTATCCATCCCAACCACTCTAAATAGCGTCGGCTCAACGACGGTTAAGCTAAAGGTCCAAATTGAGCCAACCTGCTTTGATACCAATTGAAGAGACCGTGACGTCTAAGAGGGGGGTGAATTAGGCAACTTAAAAATTCTAACTCTAAACTATGGCCTCTTTTTCTAACCCTAGCAAAACCTATGCAATAGATAAACTATCTAGATGTGCAACTATGGTTTTGCTAGTGTGTTGCTATCTCTACCGTAAACGTAGTAAAGTAATCAATGTAAATGCAGAAGCTAAAGAGCAAGGTAGAGATATGCAAACTCCCATCGATGACTCTGATATTTTTACCGAGGTATCGAGAAGCATGCAAGCTTCCCCCTAGTCCTCATTGGAGCCCCTCGCAAGGAATCCCTCGCAAGGGCCAAGCTCCCGGTCGGGTAACTCCGTGGATAGCCTCGGGCCTTCCCCACGCGTAAGTGGGTCTCCAACGTGCCTTCCGGCAAGCCTCTCCCGGATGCTCCCCGCCATCTTCACTATCAAGCTTCTGGCCGAAACGCCGTGGGCCTTGTTCCCTTCGGTACACGGTGGCGGCCACACCACAAATGCGGTTGGTGTGATCTCACAAGCCTTCAAGCCCCTCCGATATACAACAATGGTGCTCACAAGCACCAAGTGGTAAGAGGTATGCAAAGCTCAATAAACACTAGGCCTAAACCTAGAGCAAGCGTATGAGCAGTGGTCTAATCGACCTAAGCACTTCGCAAAGCACCTACGCTAATCACCTAATGAATCACTAAGCTCTATGCTAGTGGAGATCACTAAAATGGTGTATCAACACCCTTGGTATGTTTCCTCAGCTCCACACACCTCAAATGGCCGGTTGGGGGGTCTATTTATAAGCCCCACTGAGAAAATAGCCGTTGGGGACGAAATCCCATTTTTTCTGCTACTGATCGGACTCTGACCAGCGTCCGGTCAGCACTAGCCGGACGCGTCCGGTCACGAAAATGGCTCTCTAGAACCTTATTGATGTTGACCGGACTTTGGCACTCAGCGTCCTGTGCAGCGTCCGGTGCAGCGTCCTATGCATCGGAGCGTTCGGTGCAGCGTCCTGTGCAGCATCCGGTCGCTACTGTTGACTCTGTTGTTGCTTGATCGGAGCGTCCTGTGCAGTGTCCTATGCAGCGTCCGGTGCAGCATCCTATGCATCGGAGCTTCCTGTGCAACATCCTATGCAGCGTCCTGTGCCTTCTGTGAGCTCATTTCTTCGCGATCTTGTGTCTGGCTTGGTTCCTATCTTCGTGCTTGGACTTTGCTTGATATCTTGTGTCTTTTCTTGTGCTCCTAAGGTCTTGCTTATGGTGTTGATCATCGGATCATCACGTTGCCTTCGTCCAAGTCACGTCTTGCATCCTATTGAACTACAAAACAAACACTTACAAATTCATTAGTCCAATTTGGTTGTGTTAGTCATCAAACACCAAAATCCAAAGTAAATGGGCCTAGGGTCCATTTTCCTTACAAATGTGTTGCTAGTTGAGAGCTTGAACTTCGATTTGCTATCCGTGGCTCAATTGTGTGATCTTGGATTCAAGTGCATACTTAGAGTAGATGATGTAGAAATCATAATTGTAGATGGCGCTAATTTGATCTTCAAAGGCTTTAGATATGAGAATCTATACTTGGTTGATTTCAATGCTAGTGAAACTCAATTGTCAACATGCTTGTTCACCAAATATAGCATGGGTTGGTTATGGCATAGAAGGCTTGGTCATGTTGGAATGAAACAATTGAATAGATTGATTAAGCATGATCTAGTTAGAGGCTTGAAGGATGTGGTATTTGAGAAGGACAAACTTTGTAGTGCTTGTCAAGCCAGAAAGCAAGTTGGGAACACCCATCCTAAGAAGAGTATGATGAGTACTAGCAAAGCATTTAAGTTATTGCACATGGACTTGTTTGGGCCAACAACATACACTAGTATTGGTGGAAGCAAGTATGGCTTTGTGATAGTGGATGACTTTACTAGATACACATGGGTATTCTTTCTAGTGGACAAAAATGATGTGTTTGCAACATTCAAATCATTTATCAATCGCATTCACAATGAGTTTGAAACAACTATCAAGAGAGTGAGAAGTGACAATGGTAGTGAGTTCAAGAACACTAGAATTGATGAGTTATGTGACGACTTTGGAATTAGACATCAATTCTTGGCCATGTACACTCCATAATCAAATGGCCTTGTTGAGAGGAAGAATAGAACACTTATTGACATGGCAAGGTCTATGCTTAGTGAGTACAATGTGAGTCAATCTTTTTTGGGCCAAAGCAATCAACACCGCATGCTACTACATCAACAGATTGTATTGTCACCCATTGAAAGAGAAGACACCTTATGAGCTCTTGAATTACCAAAGCCCAACATTGCATATTTTTGGGTCTTTGGTTGCAAATGCTACATATTGAAGAAAGGCACTAGATTGGTCAAGTTTAACAAGAAATGTGATGAAGGGTTTCTAGTTGGCTACTCCACTACAAGCAAAGCATATAGAGTTTGGAACTTGGATAGTGGTACTCTTGAGGAAGTTTATGATGTTGAATTTAATGAAACCAAGGGTTCCCAAGATAAGAATGAAAATCTTGATGATGTTAGAGGCATTCAACTTTCAAATACCATAAAGAATATGGATGAATGATGATGAAGACGACAATACGCAAGTGCTCTCTAGTTCAAATGAAGAAGTCAATACAAATCAAGCTAGTTCATCATCTCAAGTGCAAGATCAACTAGTGGTTAGTGCATCATCTCAACCAAGTGCAAGCAATCAAGTTCAAGTGCTCCAACCAACCAATGTTGCAAGAGATCATCCATTGGACTCTATAATTGGAGATATTTCAGAGGTGTACAAACAAGATCAAAATTGACATCATTTTATGAGCATTTCTCATTTGTATCATTTATTGAACCAAAGAAGATAGAAAATGCCTTGAGGAATGTTGATTGGGTCAATACCATGCATGAAGAATTGAACAACTTCACAAGAAAACAAGTATGTGAATTAGTTAAGAAGCCAAAGGGACACAATATGATTGGAACCAAATGGGTCTTTCACAACAAGCAAGATCAAGATGGGATAATTGTAAGGAACAAAGCAAGATTAGTGGCTTAAGGTTACACTCAAGTAGAGGGTCTTGACTTTGGAGAAACATATGATCCGGTTGCAAGATTGGAAGCAATTAGGATCTTGTTAGCCTATGCTTGTGCCCACAACATCAAGCTCTATCAAATATATGTCAAGAGTGCATTTCTCAATGGCTACATCAATGAAGAAGTATATGTTGAGCAACCTCATAGTTTTGAAGATGACAAGAAGCCCAACCATTTGTACAAGTTGAAGAAGGCATTATATGGCTTGAAGCAAGCACCTAGAGCATGGTATGAGAGATTGAAAGATTTCTTGCTCTCTAAAGGGTTTATTATGGGCAAGGTTGACACCACTCTTTTCACTAAGAAGATTGGCAAGGACTTATTTGTGTTGCAAATATATGTGGATGACATTATCTTTAGATCAACCAATCAAGACTATTGTGAAGAGTTTGGGAAGATGATGGCTAATGAGTTTAAGATTTTCATGATTGGAGAGTTGAGTTACTTCCTTAGTCTTCAAATCAAGCAATTGAAGAATGGTACATTTGTGAGTCTAGGCAAGTACATCAAAGACATGCTCAAGAAGTTTGGCATGAATGAAGCAAAGCCAGTTGGTACACCAATGGGAACAAATAAAAATTTAGATAGTGATGCAAGTGGCAACATGGTGGATCAAAAGTTATATCACTCTATGATTGGAAGCCTATTTTATGTGACCACATCTAGGCCGGATGTCGTGTTTAGTGTATACATGTGTGCAAGATTTTAAGCCTCACCAAGAAAAAGTCATTTGACGGCGACAAAGAGAATATTGAGGTATTTGAAGCATACACAAAATATTTGGTTTGTGGCATCCCAAAGGTGCAAAGTTTGAGCTAGTTGATTATTCTGACTCGGATTATGTGGGATGCAAAGTTGAGAGAAGAAGCGTGTTGGGCACATGTCAACTACTTGGAAGATCATTTGTCTCTTGGTCATCAAAGAAGCAAAATAGTATTGCACTTTCAATCGCCGAAGCCGAATACATAGCCACCGGTAGTTGTTGTGCACAAATTCTTTGGATGAAAGCCACTTTGAATGACTTTGGAATCAAGTTCAAGAATGTGCCATTGTTGTGACAATGAGAGTGCTATCAAGCTCACCAACAACCCAGTTCAATATGCAAGAACAAAACACATTGATGTCCGCCACCACTTCATTAGAGATCATCAACAAAAAGGGGACATTTGAATTAAGAGTGTGGGCACCGAAGATCAACTTACTGACATATTCACCAAGCCACTTGATGAGAAAAGGTTTTGCAAGCTAAGGAATGAGTTGAACATATTGGATTTCTCAAATATGTGTTGATGCACCCCCACTTATATGACATGCCTCTCCTTCGAGCAATCCAAGGTAAAAGTTGATTGGCATGCATCCATCCTTTGCTAAGGACATGTTTTAGTGCATCTAGTCACTCCTATTTTATAGGCTCATTCATGAAAATCAAATGAATTTGATGCTTGTATGGTACCACTATTGCTTCTATGCTTGATTTGATCTAGTGGTAGCATATGACATGTTTGTGGGCTTGTAAACCTAGGTTTGATCTAGAAAATGAGCTATAAGTGTTTAACTCAACATGGTACAAGATAATCCTTATTTGGAGGTGTGAAGAAGCTTGTCCTTGATCAAATCAAGTTAAATATCTTTGGCAAGTGTTCTAGATTAAACCAAATTGTAGAAAAATGATCCTCACCCCATTGATTGACATTGATAATCTTAATCTATCTAAAATTGAACCTTTGTGGTCATTGATGACAAAGGAAGAGAGAAACAAAGATAGAAGTGATAGGGGGAGAGAATAGACATAGGAGGAGAGAAATGACAAAGAAAGGGGATCAATTAAAATTTGAGCACACAAGTAAGGGGAGCAAGCTCATGGACTTGCATGATGCATTTGAATGTGCATTCTCATGTGTATGCTTGCATTTGTCAAGCTTAAATTCAAGATACATGATTGTGTGGTGTATGCTAGTTGTAGGTTTGAATGATGAAATGAAAAACTAGCATGCATAGGTTTGGTAAATAGACTTGGTCTTCTCTTGTGAAAACTAGACCCTTGCTTCTAATGTTGATCTCACGAGGTATTCTAGTTTTTGTGAATATCTAGTTACTAATGGTGCTAAGAATGGTATATTTGGTGCACTCCAATTGGTATCATGCTTCAAAGGTCTATCTCTTTTACCTTAGCATCATTTGTTGGTCATTGCATCCTATGTTTCCTATCTAAGCATATGTGCAAGCTTTCTATCCAAACTCTTAGCACATATGTAGAGGGAGCAATGCTACCAATTCAGGTTCATAAAACTTGTCCAAATCCTTTACAAATGGTAAAAATGCTTAGGCAAGGAACATGAATTCAAAATAATTTTATTTCATATCTTTGAGAAAGGGTTGTCATCAATTATCAAAAAGGGGGAGACTGAAAGCTCTAGTTTGGTTTTGGTGAATTGATGAAACCCTAGTTTCTAACCCTTTGTTCTAAGTGATCATGAGATAGGGTAGCACATTCCAAGTGGTGGAGCAAGATGGAATTGATCAAGATGGTGGTGTGACCATGGTGATCAAATGCTCGGGCTTGGAAAAGAAGAAAGAGAAAAACAAAAAGTTCAACGCAAAGGTATAAGTGATAGGAGCATTTTGTTTTGGTGGTCAAGACACCTAGTGGGTGTGATCATATTTAGGATTGATAGTTGTACTATTAAGGGGGGTGAAACTTGTCGTGAAATGCGGTTGTCAAAGTACCACTAGATGCTCTAACTCGTTGCATATACATGAGGATCTAGTGGAGAGATAACACCCTTGAAAATGTTTGTGAAAATATGCTAACACACATGCACAAGGTGATACACTTGGTGGTTGGTACATTTGAGCAAGGGTGGTGAACTTGGTGAAGTGGTGGAGCTGTACCGAGGTGACCGGACGCTGCGGTGGCAGTGACCAGACTCGGCAAGCGCGTTTGGTCAGTACTAGCAGAGGCAGCGACGCTAGGGTGTTGCACCAGACGCAGAAGGTAAAAGGTGACCGAACGCGCAGGGGTGCGTCCGGTGAAGGATGACGTACGCTGACGTAGGATTGTGCGCGAGGCTAGCGAGGACCAGACTTAGGTCTACATCTGGTAAAAGGTGACCGAATGCGCAGGGGTGCGTCCGGTGAAGGATGACGTACGCTGACGTAGGATTGTGC
>NW_027096903.1:0-14648 GCF_019320115.1 Miscanthus floridulus
TAACGTTTTGGAAGTATTTTTACATTCGTCGCTGCCGAACCGGTACATCTCCCAAAGAGACGCTAAACATTCACAATGACGAGTAGGATTTCTATTAAGAGTGAAATTCAACAATATGATTTGAACTTGGAATTTTTTAGATAGTAAATAGATGACATGAAATAGTTCATGTGAAAGTTTGGTGAATTTTAGGATTAAATTGGCATTTTTTCTTTTTTGTTTTGCATGAAATAATGGATACATTTACCGAGTGTGACCTGAAACACTCGGTAAAGGTTAGCCACGGCCCACCTCTGCCACAGTGGGCTGCCATGCTTCTGTTTACCGAGTGCCGTAGATCCGGGCACTCGGTAAACATGTACCAGGCTTATGTTTACCGAGTGCCGTAGATCTGGGCACTCGGTAAACATGTACTTGACATGTCGTTGGGCTACGGTACTTGAGTTTACCGAGTGCCGTACATCTAGGCACTCGGTAAACAGAAACATTCAACACAGCCGTTTCTCCCTCAAATCGTGCACAGACGCACACACACACCGCACACGCCTCCCCACCGCCGCGGCCGCTGGCCTCCTCCCCTCCACCACCGCCGCCACCGGGCGGTCCCCCACAGCTGCCGCCAACCGGAGAGACGGAGAGAGAGACAGCGGCACCGGCGCACCGGACGACGATCCCCTCCGCCGACGCCGCCCCGTGCTCCCTCCTTCGCTCCCGTTCCCGCGAGGTGGGGTGGGGTGGGCCCCAGCAGCAACGGCGACGGCGAGCACTCTCTCCCCTCCACCACCGCCGCCACCGGGGGAGGGCGGTCACCCGCCGCCACCGCGGGACTGCCACCGCCGCGGCCGCCTCCTCCCCTCCAAGCTCCGGACCTGCTCATCTGCTGACTGAATTAGGTAACACACCACTGCTCCCATGCATCCACTTGGCATTACAAAACTAGACAGCACAGCTTCATCACATCAAAGGGCTTATTATTATTAGTTCCATCAGAACTTGTCAATTTGTTACTCCAAGATTAGTCACCAGTTTGGTCGATGTGTGAATTTGGTTACCAGTTGCTCGATCTCATCAGTAGTCATCACAGCAGTGGAACAGAAGAAGAGAAACGAAAGAACATTGAGACCTATTGCTTGCTATATGGTACACAGAGAGAGAGAGAGGTGCCTTAGTAAGGCCTACGTCCCTGGAAGGACGGGGATGGTGGCAGCCATGCTGTGGCTCAAGGTCCAATCGGGCAGTGTACAGCGTCCGCACACTATAGTAATCGAGCGTCTCACCGTCGCTATGTTGGAGTGGACAAAATTTGAATCTACAACCTATAGCACTAGAGGAAAGCAAGCAAATTCGGATATTATGCATACTGAATCAAAGCACAAAATAAAAATTTTGTTTTTCGTTTACATAGTAAAATTTTGTCACCATTCCAATAAAAATAGACAGAGAGCTGAGAGACGCAAAAAAATGACATAATGGCTCACTAGGCTTCACAAGTTCAACCATGGTAGATCCAGAATTTCAAACCTATTTTGGTGGCATGTAGGTAATTGACTCCAAAAGCAATGACATTGCCATACAAAAATTCTTGTTCTCCCACTACTTAGTACATAGAGAAATGCACACCTTTATGAGTTTAGTTGAAGCTGTTAAGATCTGCTTGCAAAGCTTATCAAGTGCGTGTGCTTTCTTCCCATGTTACAGTGTTGGTTTCAATAATAATCCTATGCTTGGTTCAGCTTTTGAATAATGTTTCTGCTGCCAGCAAGAAGAATGCCAATGTAAGTAAAATCACACCTAGCAAGGGCTATATGTGATTTACACTAGTACACAGAATATTAGTACAAGCGGTTCTAAACCTATTTCACTTGTGTTTCTGGATTTCGCAAATGTGAAAGGCCAGTAAAAATCGCGAACTTCATCGGCGTCTTCTAGAGAACCGCCTGTCGGCCTGTGTAAATGGGTTTACACTAGCGGTTTGCTTAGGTCAACTGCCAGTGTATCCATTTACACTGGTAATTGGGTTATGACAATTGCCAGTGGAAAAGTATTATAAAATGATTGAAGAGATATGTATATGATGAGAAGAAGCATAATAAGCCTACTAATCTAAAATTTTTGAGACAATCATGAAACCCTAGATCTAAAATCAATACCATTCTTTCTCTTGCTCTCAAACACAACCATGAAACCCTAGGTCTAATTTTGCCTCAAATTGAGAAGGACACATGCAAAAACAGATACGAGAAGCATTAGCTAACCTGAGCGGCGTCCTTCAAATAAAGAAATAAAGAGCAAAACCTCCCCCCTTGTATTTTGCAATTTTTGGACCTCTAAGTTCGCCGCCAATGGTTCCAGTCAGGGAGGAAGAAGTAGTATTTATAGCTGATTTTATACTGGCAGCTGATTAAGTCAACCGCCAATGTAAAACAGAGACATGATGGGTGAGCCTCACCACTGGAAACATACCCTGGAACAACGTCGATATGCTCATTTCTAGTCTTTGGAAGGACACCCACAATCGTTTGCCACATGAGAAATGATTTCTTCTACTTTTCCACTCTCTGTTCATTAACTATAGGGCCATATCATTCGCAATGGCTTGCCACATGAGAAGTGATTTCATATTTAATGCTTTGAAAGCCATGATGTTTTTTTTCTTGCTATTTTTCATGGTCTGAGATAATATTTTGATTCAATGTTCTGAGATTTCCTGTCATGCATATTCATGAGGCTAGTCGGGATTAATTAACTATAGTACATATGAATCAAAAGCATCATTTGTCTTTTATGATTGCAGGATTTGGAGCAGAAACTGATCCTGAGTAATATAGTATAATAAGTGATAATGTGTAACCTGACAAGTCGTCCTTGGTTAGGTAGACAACATTGATCTGGTTTGTTCCAGGCAACAGAGCCTGAAGAGACAACAATAGTAGCAGCAGAGACTGAAGTTATATATTTGTTTCTTGCTTAGTACCAAATATTTTACTTGTATTATCAGAACGATAGAAGAGAGTGAGGCAGAGGGAGAGGGAGAGGGAGAGAGGGAGAGAGAGAGCAACAAGCATAGGCGTGGGAAGCATGGGGAAGTACGGCTGCTTGTTACATATGTTATTGGTGCCACGGTGCTGATTATATGTCTTTTTCCGTTGTACATGAACAAGCAGATCTTAGCATGTGTGCCACCTTCAAATTGCATACAGCTAACCCTGGTTAAGTGGCCATGTTATATGGTCTATTTCATTGAGTAATTAATTTGGATAAGCCACACATAGGCCTGGTGAAGGAGGAGCCGGCACATACAGCCAAGCCTGCAGCTCACTTCCTTACTGAGGGTCTGACTCACCAGTGATTGAGGAAAGACTTAGAAAAGAAGGCAGAAGGATGACATATTGACTCTATTTTTCCTTAACACTTATCATACTTTTACAGACTAAAACAGATAACTAGCTTCCATGATATCTCCCTTTTTCCTTGGACCCATGATTTTATTTCTCAAAGAAAATGATTTGGTGACTGAATTTTCCATTTTTTACTTCATATACTAGTCTGGGTTACTGTTGGACTGTGCTAAATGTACTGGCCTCAAGCTGCACTCTGAAGATTGGAGCTCTAGAAAATCAAGATAGACCTGTGGGCTGTGGCTGTGGCACTGTAACCGTGCTGCTGAAGTCATAACCGTACAGTGAAATGTCATGGTCATAGGTCATCTTAGATTTCAGGTGATTGGGTCATGCCTAATCAAATCATCTGTGCATGTGCAGATGCTTGACAAGGAAACCACGTTACCTACTGACATCATTGAGAACAATAGTAAACATTATATAACTAAACCATAAAGTTTGCCAAAGAATAAAAGAAAATGTGTGCCTTGTATTTCTACAATAAAGTGACATTTATATTTATATACTAATTAAGCATTAGTTAAAACGTCACCCAAACCATAACCTGAATTTTCTTTTTGCTAAGTTACCAACATGAGGTCCCAAGTTCTGTAAAAGGAACTGGTCACTAAGAGCACATAATTCAAGAACACTATAAGCCAGAAAATTAAGCTGCTGCCGGTTGCATTCCAAAAAAAAAAAAAAAAGCTGCTAGAACTTTACAGTATTTCATTTGTTAAGATAGGGAAGTATTGCTAGGGGAAAGAACATTTTTCTTCACTGTTTCACACATGTCAAAAGCTATGCAAACTCAAAAGAAAACTGAAGAAAAAAATCTCAAACTCTAATGGGCATCATATAATCGAAATATGCATAGGTAAACTCTTCTGAAGCGCAAGAGTAGAAGCAGCAGAAATTTGAACCTTTGATGCGTCTCAACTCTTTACAGAGGGTGATAAAATCTCCCCATTTCATATGACACCGTCTTATAAACCTTAGGTAAAATCTCATCATCCAATCTAGCAAACATCTTCTATGTGAATCGACCAAGAACATGAATGTCTCTTTATCATCTCATATGGTTTTTCTCTAGCACTACTACTCTATTGCTCTAAACTGCAATATCGTCTATATGTTAGGATGGATGACCGTCAGTGGATGTACACGGGCTATCAGAAGAGGGGTCAATACACAAATGAATGGATTGAGAAGGCCAATGATTTCATGACGAAGGCATTTGCAAATGGACGGCGACATGCCTGGTGTCCCTGTAGGAAGTGTAAGAACAAGGCAATGAGGAAAATGGGGTGCCTACGGTTTGGCTGCGAGGGTCGTCGCGCCTCCCAGACTTACCCATACAGAGACGGCCAGTGATTCGACCATCCGGAACTAAGTAAGTAATTTTTGCATGTTAACACTAATTCACAGGTTTTTAAGTTATAACAGAAACTAATATTCAATCTCAATAACTTTGTGCAGGGATTGGGAAATGGTGATCCCAGGGAGTCACTCTCGCCGAGTAAACGGGATCCTGGGTCTTCTGTGCAGGGCAAACTACCCCGGGATGGTGAGGATCGATGGTGTTGTGCAGCCCGCCATGAAGTGGTCCCACTGGCACGCCGCCAGCGATCAGACTGATCAAGCTGGCAGGTGTTATAACAGCAAGGCCGACCGGGTGATGAAAGAGCTGTGGGTACGTGTTCATCGCACTATGCTGATAATAACATCACATTAATTGTATATTACTGACTGTATTTGCTTGTAGGATTACTACACCTTGGCGGAGGGAGTACGTAGGGAGGACGCGGATGACGTGGTGAACAGAGTCTGTGTTCACCGAGTGCAGGACCTCTTCTACGAGACAAAGCTCCTGTGCAGAAGAATTTACCATGCCCGCAGAGGAAACAGAGTCACCAGAGCGCAGGCAGTGCACCTGCCCCTGACTAAGGAGCAATACTTGACGGTAAACATGAGATTACATCGTCTGTGATTAATTGCACTGAAATTGATTTATGATTTGTCATGTGCTCGTGTACGTGCAGGTGCCTCCTGCTTGGTGTGCGGGGATGGACAACTGCTGGGAGGCCATTGTGGACACGTGGTTGAGTGAGGAGTACGAGCAATATCACGCCGTACGCTCACGTTGCCGTGCGATGATGCAGGGTTCATCGCACAAACAAGGGCCCACTACCCTCAAGGAATATGCAGCCAGATATGTACGCGGATTTCATTTCGTTGTTGCTACGCTAACTTCTGAATGCATAATATCTTATTGTTGTGCTTCTTCCTGCAGACGCGGTTCCACCCCGGCCAGGAGTGCGCCTCGTTCAAGGCATATGCCTTGGCACACAAGGGCAAGGCAAAGGACCCCGACCTCGTCTACAACCCGGAGGACCCGCCCGAGGCATACAGTAACCTGAGCGTGCACAGTCGCCTCAGCGAGTACACGGCGATGGCGAGAGAGATCCATGGGCCAGAATTTGATCCGAGCACCGCTGACCTCGAGGGTGACATCGTCATGAGGTTGGGACCAGGTAAGCCACACGGGAGGTACTATATGGGCAACAGCACCATAGACACGACCAACACTCAGACACTCGCCCAGATTAGAGCCCGGAGCACGAGTTCGAGCCCGGCCATACGCCCACGCTCACAGCCCCAGGTGGTAGCACTCCAGGTTAGTTCTGTTGCATTCGTTGTCCATTCATTTTCTACCCGTTCTTTATTTGCATTCTAACTATGTGATAAATAATTGTAGGCCCAGATTGAAGCCCTGCAGGAGTCACAGCAGGCCTCACAGAGCCAGTTTCAGGCCCTCCAGCTATCGCACCAGGCCGAGTTGGCACAGGAGAGGGCGCGAGTGCAGGCCCAGCTTGAGGCCTTCCAGCAGTCGCAGAAGGCCTGGTACGAGTACATGGCTAGCTTTTCTCAGAGCTTGGGCCAGCCTCCACCGCCTCCGCCGCCGCCGATGATACCGTTGGTGCCTCCACCTCCGCGCGACGGCACTCCTGTGAGTCACTCTTCATCTTGAAAGGCTTTTTCAGTTCAGATTGTGCTACAGTCAACACTATCATGTTAGAACCTAGAAGAGAGTAGGATACATACATGTATAAGTTAGATTATTAGTAATATTGTTCAGACCTTGAAAGGCATCATGTTAGGTTCTACATGAGTACATAGGTGTTTGCCCAATTCATGTTCAGTCTACTCGACCATGTGTGACGATATCTTGCACATAGAGGAGAACTAAACAGCAACTAACTTGATATGTGTTATCTATTATATGCCTATATATTGATGTCACTGTTAACTGGTCTTTGGAAGGAATATTTGAATTTGGCATACTACCTTATGATTAATTGATAAATATGTTTATTTTCTTTTGCTCCCTCATTCCAGGGACCTTCTACAGCTGGATCGAACAACGATCAAGACTTGGACTTGTCTCCGTTTCTCGGTAGGGCTCCGACCATGTGACAGGATCATGTTTCACTTGTTTGTATGTTGAACTTAGAAGTGGGTTGAACTTTGTGGACTTTGGACATGTTGATGGTGTTTGTGGACTTTGCATTGTGCTTGTGACATTTGTTGTAGCTATATGTTGGTTATAATGAGTGGATGTGACATTTGTGGACATATATGTGATATATATTGTCTATCTGTTGGTAACTGTGATATTCTGTTATAATTGTTGTTAATTGTGGCCGGATATGCACTGAAACAAACAAAAAAAAATACTGTGGACAAGTTTTACCGAGTGTAACACTCGGTAATAGTGATGTTTACCGAGTGTTACACTCGGTAAAACAGAGAACAGAACCAAATTGGTTCTGATTCTGTTAATTTTGCCGAGTGTGCCATTTTTTACCGAGTGCCACGACCCCACTCGGATATATGTGCCATTTTTTACCGAGTGGAACACTCGGTAAATAAGTTACATGTTTACCGAGTGTTACCGGTACACTCGGTAAACTATATTAGGAAAAAAATATTTACGGAATTGTTTTAATCATGAAAATGGTTATCTGTTTACCGAGTGCTATATCTAACACTCGGTAAACGACGCCGTTAACGGCAAGCTTGGGGACTGACGACCGTCACGTCGTAGTTGTTTACCGAGTGCCGGCGTAGCACTCGGTAAAATTTATTCTCCGAGTGCCCCGTTAGTTGACACTCGGTAAACTAACTTTACCGAGTCGTTGTTTACCGAGTCATGTTTACCGAGTGTGGCACTCGGTAAACAATTTACCGAGTGTTTATCCATATTTGCCGAGTGTTTATCACACTCGGTAATTAATCAGTATCCCGTAGTGCTTGTTCATGATATATGCAGCTCCGGTTTTCCATAAAAAAAAAGAAGGGAGGAAGGATTATATTAAAACTCGGCATAGTACATCCCCATATTAGTTATGAAAAAATCTGATATAAAAAATATACAATATTCTATTAAGTTCTTCCATCTTCTTCCCTAATAGCATCCTAGAATGCCTGAACCAAAGTGCACTCCTTAAGCTGCCTTTTATCAACCAACCATAAAACATTGGACATGCCGCAACATCCGATTCGGAACCAGTCCAAAACGCATCTGAGTTGATGAAAGAATATTGGAAATTATATCATCGGGAGCAGAATATGATGTAGATTCATCACTTTCGAACCTTGATTTCCTCTCTACAACCAACGATGCTGTCTTTGTTAGGGGCGCCCTGAAGCTCCCCTCTCCTTGTATGGCCATAACTTTGTCACCTGCCGATGAAATTGATGCCTACAACGGCGATCTCGTCGTGACAATTATCGAAGTAAACACGATTCCGACCGAAAATCATCTGATTTCGTTGGAAGATTTTATTTGGACTAAACCCTAAGCAACTAGAAAAAATGGGGGAAATTCAAGAGATGGGTCCCCCTCCCCCTTCTTATCCTCGGTAGACGCACCGGCGAGGAAGAAGACGGCCACAGGTAGAGAACAGAGCTTTACTCTCGGGGGGGAACCCCCCTCTAGTCCTGGTTCCCCACCCGGGAACAAGCATCCGGGACTAAAGGGGGTCCTTTAGTCCCGGATTAGGAACCGGGACTAAATGAGAACCTTTAGTCCCGGTGGGTAACACCAACCGGGACTAAAGGTGCCTCCTGACATGCCACGATGGCCGGCACCCTTTAGTCCCGGTTGGTAATACGAACCGGGACTAAATGTTTTTTTCCTTTTTCCTTTCTTTTCATTTTTTTCTTTTCTTTTCAAAATAGGTTTTCGAAGTCGTATTGTACGCTGCTAATTATACATTTATACGCACGTATAGTATGTTTCGGTTCAAGCACAATGAACGTATTAAATCACACAATTCAAGCATAGAAATATATGTGTATATATATATATATATATATATATATATATATATATATATATATATATATATATATACATGCATGCATGCATATGTGTATTTTACATTATATTATTTCATGTGCATATATTACAAAAGATTGCATTACGGTTGTTGTGATATAACAAGTTTCCTCTCATCCTCTAGCTTGGATTCCATAGCAGTGTTGGGTCGAAGTAAAACTCGCCCTTGGAATCGATGACCTGGTCATTAAAAAATCCGGCTATAGACTCTTGAATTGCTTTGATTTGGTCTTGCCGTATGACCTTTTCCTCCGACCATCAAGCCTACAGGTTTGAATTAAAGGAAAATAAATTAATATATGTACACATATATATATATATATATATATATAAAGACATAGTAACACAATCAATAATAATAATTAAATGAATATATAGTGTATTTTTAACGTACTTAGAGTCTCTCTGTAGGAGTTCTTTGGGAGACCACCTTGATAAACTTGCAAACATAGTAACCACAGTAGTTGTTCCCCTGTTCCTACCTCAAACACCACTTTACGAGAAAAAGATTTGTCATCCAATCCGGTGATCCGGTGAAAGCTATATGTTTAATTAATAAAGATGATGCGATTTAGGGGACTTACTTTCAAAGGGATTACATTCGGTGGCGCTTTGCATTTTCCCATGTGTTGCTTCTCAATAAAGGTTTTCCAAACACTGCCCAATAAAAAATTTGCCACGTCATCAGATATAGTTAATCATCATGTTTGTGTGTATATATAGTTGCTAGAGATACCGAAATTACCTCTGGATAATATATATCATATCTTGGTAGTCTTGTTGTGGTTTTCTCATCGAGTCATAGATTATCAAGTGACTTTTCACCAGATCGATGTCCATCAATATCCAGTGATTGATGCATGTGTTTATAGGATATAACACATAACACTCATTAATTAACTAGAATCAACATATGAGCCATTAAGGATGATCGACATTATTAACACTCACTTGAAGTTGTAGGGAAAGAATATATCCTTCTTGTGGCGTTGGTTCACTAAGAAGTTCATGAGGTTACTCTCTGACTCAGACTTCCAATTAGGCTTTGGAGTAACTGGGTCTTTGAATACTATATGGGGATCAACAAAACCAATTGCATTGCAGCCTTCCTTTCTGAGCTCTGTTATTGTAAATCTGCATATATATAGTACTTGTTAGGATAATTTATATGCATATACACACATATGACGAGTTTAATAATAGATCGAAAGAATTATTACTTACAGGCAATAGTAGCTAATGATAACTTTGTCCAGAGAGGTCAGGTGGCATAGTTGATGAAATTCTGCAAAGTCAACATACATAACATCATCGCCACGGAACCAATGTTCGTCTCTAATTCTGACACCAACGCAGAAGTCTCCACCGATAGACGCCTGCATGTACCACTTGTTTAGCAGGTACATTTGCGTCCCAGATCACATAAGGCTTGAGGGTTGTATAGACTCTGGCCTAGTACAAATTTTTTCTTCCAAATATCAACCTCCGCCGCACTCTCAATGTTTCCATCACCAAACATCTGGTAAAGGTCGAGACCAGTCTCTTCAATAAATTCACCAAGGTGATCCAAATCGGCATCCGGAGGTATGTTTGCCTGATGCATTAATCCTAAATTCGAACAATATTCATTACCAACAACTAGCGGGGGGACTGATTGGTGCGATTGTTGTCCGAGTTGTGCAACTCCTTTTCTTGCCCGCTTCTTTTTCTGTGCCGCCTCAATTGACTTGGTGAGAGTGCGGTCATAGTCCGTTAACGTTGATTTGGACGGCTTACGAGATTCCCGCTGTTGTTGCTGGTAAGAAGCCACCTTTTTTCTTAGAATATCTGGAGCTACAAATAAGTACGGTTTCTCTAGGTTTCTCCTTGCTTCTTGATTCTTTTTAAGTTTATCATAGAATCTGGACATATCTTTTTTATATGCATCAGTTACTTCTTCCTTCTCTTCAGATATTATTTTGGGAATAGCCCTTCGTTTCACGGTGGCTTTCTTTGCCGGTGGGGAGTGGTTCTTTGTTTGTGAGGCTGGCCTCTTGGTAGTACTTGGCTTCTTGGTAGGCGGGGGTGGGGGAGGCGTTGGAGACCTCCTTGGAGGTGGTGGCAGCGGCGTTGGAGACCTCCTTGGAGGTGGCGGCTGCGGCGTTGGAGACCTCCTTGGAGATGGTGTGGATGTAGCCTCGCCTTCCAACACATTGTCATCGTACAGAGCACTATGATGATCTGGCGATTGAACAATTGAATTTAGGTTGGGGGAGGATCTGCTACAATAAAAAGGAATGACATATTATTATGAGCAGATTGTTAAATATTTAAGCCAATATAAATTAATGATGTAGTGTTTTCATCCGCACCTATGGTGAGGTAGTTCAGGAGGAGGTGGAGATGACATCCCGGGAACGATGATGTAGCGCCTGCGCCATAGAATGAATGTCTTCTCTGCTTCTCCTAGAGTCTTCTCGCCATCACCTCTAGGAATGTCAAGAGGCAAATCACTAAAACCTTTTTCAGCTTTATCTACCGAGATGGTAGCATATCCTTCTTGGATTATATTCCCGTGAATCCTTGGTGTCTTGGTTCGGTCGATAGGATTAACAAGACTGATAGCCACCTTGATTGTGGAATTCCTTTTCGGAATGTGTAGCTCACACGATGTACAAGGTTCAGTGACGTCATCCACAGGGAAGCGCAGTCCTGTGTCCCCTTGATTTGGTATCTCCATGGAAGCGCAGCTGCTTTTCAACTGAACAGATTGGCTAATGTTGATTCCTGGCTCTGATGCCTGCTTGCTTGCAGTCACTGCTATTTGCACTTGCCTTCTGATTTCCTCCTACATTCTCGCTTAAAGGTTTTTTTCCCGCTCCTGTGCTTCATGCACCGCTTCCTCCAACCTCTGGAGCCGCTGTGCCTCTTCTTCCTTCTTTCTCTGGCGGCTTCTGTAGGAAGGTCTGTCCTGAGGGAATCCATGCTCCCACGAGACACTTCCTTTGCCTCTAGTTCAGCCACCGTGTTCAATAGTCCTGATGGCGTATGTCAGTTCATCCTTCTCTCTGTTGGGCCTGAACGCACCACTAGCAGTAGCTCTCTGAGCATAAAACAATCTTTCTGCTGCTTCTTGCAGTCTTGCGCCATAAACGCACTTCCCTATCTCCTGGTCCAGTGTTCCCCCATGAGCAAAAAACCAATTCTTTGCACGCTCTCCCCACTCGAGTGATTCGGGTGTGATACCCTTGGCAAGAAGGTCTGCTTCCATTTTGTTCCACTTCTTAATGGCAGTCGGGTAGCCACCTGATCCCAAGTTATGGTGGTATGTCTTCTGTTGGGCATTATGTTGGTTCTTTATCACCCGACTCACACCCTCTTCCGACGTCTTGTACTGTACAAACTCATCCCAATAGGGCCTCTGCTTTGAGATCGGGCTTGGGACAGTGAAATCTGGTGCTATGTTCTTCTTGACATACGTCGTGTATAGGTGTTTCTTCCAAGTCTGAAACTGGGTGGCCATCTTCTTCATTTCCCAATCCCTAACTCGCTCCTTCAATTCATCACCATCTATTATATCATCATAACCATCTGTTTGGAGCGTGAAATGTACCAAGACATCTTTCCAAATTAACGTCTTGTCATGATCGGAGACAAAACTGATATGAGGAGCATTGGTCTTCTTCTTCCATTCGTGGGTACTGATCGGGAGCTGGTCCCATACAAGGTAACCACAGTGGTGCACGAATTTCATTTTATTTGCCCCCCCGGTTCGCCTGTATCCACATTGAACTCCGAGATGATGAAGCGGCCCTCCAATGGCTTTTTGGGACCTCGAACATTTTTACTCTTCGTTGTAGTTGTTGATGTCGATCCAGAGGGCTATAAAACATAAACATTATTTTTAATATCATGAGAACACATAAGACATATGATAATATATATAGCTAATAATAAAAAATATATACTTGGCCAATATCTTGTTGCTCATTTTGTTCAAGAGCTAAGTACTGACTCCCGTCATCTGCATCCTCTTGCACGTTATTTTTAGCACCATCATCGCCGGCAACTTGAGTGCCAGTGTTGATCAAATTCATCATCACCTCCTCTTCATCCATGTTTCTCGGGTCGGCCATCTAGCTTCAAAAAACAAAACCAATATATAGTACGTCAAATCTTTGCTTACATGCGTAAAATCTACGAACAATATGCATTATTAAATCTTGCCCCTCGGTCACGGACGCAATTCGCCACACTAGGGCGAACTGCGTCGGTACTAGGGTGAATTAGAGCTATACATAAACGGCCGAGGGCGAATTGCGTTGGTGACTAGGGCGAACCACGTCAGTGACATCAACAACGCAGTTCGCCCTAGTCACCGACGCAATTCACCCTAGTGTGATTGTTTAGCGTTAACGATAACGATAATACGAATGTTGATCGACTAGGCCGCGAGAGAGGGCGGTGTGATGAGAGTGGTGGTGCTCCGCTCCACCGTATATATGTTTGTACACATGGGTGAACGAGGGCGGCGGTGCTCCGCCGTATAAACCCTAAACCCTAGGGCGAACGAAGGCGGCGGTGCTCCGCCGTATAAACCCGAAACCCTAGGGCGAACGAGGGCGGCGGTGCTCCACGACGTATATATACACGCATATGAATACAAATGATGAAAACATATGGATCGCGATCGAGGACAAGGACGTACGGCAAGACGAGCGGCGTGGTCTCGACGTCGGCACAGAGTGGGCCGGGGCGGTGGTCGGCACAGCAGAGCGGGCCGAGCCGTGTCAGCACGGTGGCTGGCGTGCTGATGACGACGACGTGAGGCGGGCTGACGTGCTGACGACGACGATGTGAGGCAGGCCGGGGCAGTGTCGGTGCTGTGGAGGGCGTCGTCGGCGTGGAGCGGCCCGGGCCGGGGCTACGGTCAATGCACTGGAGGGTGTGGCCCACACGTCGGGCCAGGGCTGTGATCAAAAGGAGTATATTATATATCATGCATGCATGTCCACATGTTTTTTTTCTTTTTGCAAAACACAATACAAACGTCAATATATAGCATTGCAAACTCTACTTTGAAAAGCAATTCAATTGCCATGATTTACTATTTGAGAACATTTTATGAACAACCGTCAAAGTAAAATGCATAATAAGATGACATGAAAATAGGCATACAATTTTGGGATGGCCGGTCCAGTCTTAATGCAAAATAAAACGCCACAAAATGGCCAGGCAATTTCTCAATTACATGTTTTGCAAAAAAATAAAAAAAAATTGCACAACATCACCGTCAATCCTCTACTCGTTTTCCTCTGCTCTCCTTCAGCTCGCACGCCACCGCGCGTCGGCCATCCCCCATTCCCGGCCGCGAACTCCATAGCCACGAGCAAGCCACGGCACCGCGCCGAGAGAACTCACCTCACGAATGCGGAGGCAGATCAACGGGGTCGCGCGGGCGCGTGCGGTGGAGGGCCGCACGAGGTCGTCGGCGGCCGCACGAGGCGAGGCGCAGGCTCCGGTGTCACGGTGGTGGGCTGATGAGCAGGGGAAGACGAATCGGCGGTGGCGCGAGGAAGAAGAGAGAAAGGGCGCGGCGGTGTTCGACGGGAAAGAAGAGGAGGAGATCGATCTGCGCCAGGCACTGGCGCTTATATACCAGAGAGATTTACTCCCAGTGCCAGCCACCAGCCGGGAGTAAAGGTCCTTTACTCTCGGTGCGTGTTATCAACCGGGAGTAAATGTGTACCTTTACTCCCGGTTGATAACACGCACCGGGAGCAAAGGTTTTTTTTGGCGGGCCACGAAACTGCAGCCCACCTTTACTCCCAGGTGGGCTTCCCACCCGGGAGTAAAGGTGGGCTGCAGCTTTCATTTCCCGCGTG
>NW_027096903.1:22602-60000 GCF_019320115.1 Miscanthus floridulus
GAACGGTTCACCTACCGGACTGTAGCCACATGCAGGG
The DNA here is from genome assembly GCF_019320115.1 of Miscanthus floridulus. Lineage (NCBI taxonomy): Eukaryota > Viridiplantae > Streptophyta > Magnoliopsida > Poales > Poaceae > Miscanthus > Miscanthus floridulus. The sequence goes on from NW_027096903.1 coordinate 22,640, forward strand.
ACATGCGCAGAAGTCAGTCCTGCTGTGTTATCTAGTCACTGTTGCAGCAGGGCAGCTGTACTAGGACTAGATGGACAGAGTTGTATATATAGTTCGCCACTGCAACTCAACAAAGAGAGTTCAGATTTGCCATCTCCTATACAGGGCTCCGGCCAACGCTGGTGCGTGTACTGTGTGTATGCTCTGTTCTCCCTCTTCTTCTACCTCTAGCCATAGTGAGTGTGGTCGGACAGCCTCGATCGTGCTCGGCCGTGGTCGGAAAGACTGGTGAGTGGTCGACTCACCTGAGCCGGTGATCCTGTGGGCTAACAAGTGGTATCGGAGCCATACAAACGTCATCGCCGGACTAACTTCTGGCGATGATGAACGGTTCGGAGATGGGCGACAACAATGGCACTGTTGTGGCTGCCCAGCCACGACCGGAGGTCGTTGTTCGCACGGTGCGGGAGGTCAGCAGCACTAGTTAGCCGACGCTGACTCGCACCAACTATGGAGAGTGGTCGATGACCATGAAGGTCAAGCTCAGAGCCCAATGGCTCTGGAATGCTGTTGACAAGGGCACCAACAATGAGGAAGATGACATGTCAGCGTTAGAGGCTATCCTCGCTGCTGTACTGGCGGAGTACAGGGAGCCGTTGAGGGCGAAGAGCTCGGCTAAGGAGGCGTGGGAGGCTATTGCGGCGATGCGCGTCGGTTCCGACCACGCAAAGAAGGCGACGGCCCAGCTTCTGAAGCAGGAGTACGCCAACCTCAAGTTCAAGGATGGTGAAATGGTGGAGGACTTCTCCCTCCGTCTGCAAACGCTCATCAGCAAGCTGAAGAGCCACGGCGTCACCATCAATGAAGAGGAGGCGGTCTCCAAGTACCTCCACTCTATGCCGGCAAAGTACACCAGATTGTTCTCTCCATAGAGACGATGATAGACTTGTCCACACTCACCATTGAGGATGTGACAGGCTGTCTGTGGGCGGTGGACGAGCACCTAGAGCAGGCAACAGCAACGAAGGACAGCGGCAAACTGCTGCTAACAGAGGAGGAGTGGACTGCTCGGAGGAACTCCGGGAAGGCAGCCTCCTCCAGCCGCAGTGGCGATGGCAAGCACCACGGCAGGGCTCTTCGAAGAAGAAGAAGTAGGTCGACCCCAACACCTGTCGGCACTGTGGAAAGACGGGCCATTGGGCACGGGTGTTCCTAAATCACAAGCAGGAGAAGAAGGCTGAGGCTCATCTGGTGCAAGCTAATGATGATGATGAGGCCACTATCCTGATGACGATGTTCTGTGCACTGCACGACGTCGAGGCTGAGGAGAAGGAAGAGGTGATGACGGTGGAAGGGCCTGGGAAGACCCTAAAGGCTGTCAACCTCGATGAACCATACGCCCAAGTCCACCTTGGACATGTGGGCGCCGACCAGGAGCAGCGGTGGTATCTGGACTATGGTGCTAGCAACCACATGATAGGCTCTAAGGCAGCCTTCTTCGAGCTCGACGATGATTTTACTAGTACGGTGAAGTTTGGTGACGGCTCACGGGTGGCAACATCATCTTTAGGTGCCAGAACGGGGAGCACCACGCGCTAACAGATGTATATTACATCCTGCAGCTGCGTTCAAGCATCATCAATATTAGTCAGCTGGATGAGCGTGGTAGCAAGGTACTGATCAAGGACGGAGTCCTTAGGATCAGGAACCGGGAGCAGCGACTTCTCACCAAGGTGAAGAGGTCCCTGAACCGGTTGTACCTACTCAACCTGAAGGTAGAACAGCCAGTGTGCCTGGCGGCAAGGCACACCGAGGAACCATGGATGTGGCATGCCTGGTTCGGACATCTCAGCTTCGATGCGCTTGGTCGGCTAGAGAAGATGGTCTGAGGGCTACCCCACATCAAGCACAGAGGCGAGCTATGTGACAGCTGCCTGGCCGGAAAGCAGAGGAGGCTACCATTCCCAAAGGCGGCCAAGTATCACGCGAAGGATGCTCTCGAGCTGGTCCACGGCGACCTCTATGGGCCGATCATGACAGCTACAAACGGTGGTCGGCGGTACTTCCTCCTGCTCATGGATGATTGCAGTCGCTACATGTGGCTACAACTCATGATGAGCAAGGATGAAGCAGAGGCGGTGATCAAGAAGTTCAAGATGCGCGTGGAGGCCGAGAGCGGCAAGAAGCTCCGTGTGTTGAGGACTGATCGTGGTGGCGAATTTAGTTCGGTGGAGTTCGCTACATACTGCGTGGATCAGGGTGTGGTGCGACACCACACCGCGCCATACTCGCCACAACAGAATGGCATGGTGAAGAGGCAGAACCAGATGGTGGTCGGCATGGCCTGATCCATGATGAAGGCCAAAGGCATACCGGCAAGGTTCTGGGGGAAGGTGGTGACCACGGCGGTGTTCATCCTCAACCGTGCTCCGACTAAGACCCTGATGGGTAAGACGTCATTCGAAGCTTGGTATGGGCGTAAGCCAAGCGTGTCCTTCCTCCGAACATTTGGCTACATCGGCCATGTTAGGAAGACGAAGCCGATCCTCACCAAGCTGGAGGACAAGAGCACACCAATGGTGTTCCTGGTCTACGTGAAGGGTACCAAGGCGTACTGGCTCTATGACCCTCGCGGAGACAAGGTGCTTGTCTCGCGCGACGTTGTGTTTGACGAGAAGGCGGCTTTGGACTAGACCAGTCCGAGCATGGGCAAAGCTAGCGGCTTCACCAGCACCTTCGTCGTCGAGCACCTGGTCATCCATGATGGTGGAGACGCTGGGGACAAGGTGCCGAGCACTCCTAGAGGGGTGCCGAGCATGCCAAGAGTGGTGTCGGGAGGTTCTGCAGTGGTGGCGACCACACCAAGACGAGTGTTGAGCACTCCCGTAGCGGAGCCAAGAGGTCTTGCAGTGGTGTCGACCACTCCAAGACTAAGGCTGAGCACTCCTACAGTGGTGCCGAGCACTGCAGGAGTAATGACGAGCTATCCAGAAGTAGTGCCGAGCACTACAACTGGGTGCCAAGCACTCTAGGTGTTGTGCCAAGCATTCAAGTAGAACAGGGAACCCCATCAACACTAATCGAGTTTGCCTCACCTCCAAGTGACATCACTGAGTTCATGGATGCCTTCCATGAAGGTGAAGAGGTGCGGTTCCATAGGCTGGACAACATCATCGGTGGCATAGGGCCCTCAGGCCTAGCTAGTCGGCTGCTCAATGATCAAGAGCTGCTGCTCATCAGTGTAGAGGAACCACCCACGTTCACGCTGTCCGAGCATGACAGAAATTGGCGACGGGTGATGCTGGAGGAGATGAAGGTGATTGAGGAAAACGAGACATTGCAGCTCATCGATCCACCTCTAGGATGCCATCCAATTAGCCTAAAGTGGGTGTACAAGGTCAAGCGAGATGAGCTCGGCGCCATTGTCAAGCATAAGGCTCGCCTCGTCACCTGAGGCTTTGTTCAGCGCAAGGGCATAGACTTCAAGGAGGTCTTTGTGCCAGTAGCGTGCATGGAGTCTGTCTGTTTGCTACTAGCCTTGACAGCAACAAAGGACTAGCACATCCATCAATTGGACGTTAAATCGGCCTTCCTCAACAGTGAGCTAGTAGAGACGGTCTTCATCAGGCAACCTCTAGGTTTCGCCATCAAGGGAGAGGAGCACAGGGTGCTCCGACTACACAAGGCACTCTACAGGCTACAACAGGCCCCACAAGCATGGAACGCCAAGCTTGATGCCACGCTGGGTGAGCTTGGGTTCCAGCGGTACGCAACCGAGCACGCGCTCTACACGCAGCGACGGGGGAAGGAGGAGCTCATCATCAGCATGTATGTGGACTACTTGATCATCATCGGCGCATGCACGGAGGACATCAATAGCTTCAAGCACGAGATGGCGGCTAGTTTTCGAATAAGCGATCTCGGCGCACTCTCCTACTACCTCGGCATCGTGGTGAGACAGGGGATGGAGGAACTCACGCTCAGTCAGAGCACGTATGCCTCGAAGCTGTTGGAACGGAGTGGCATGGCTGAGTGCAAGCCATGCGTGACTCCGATGGAGGAGTGGCTGAAGCTGACAGAGGCCAGCACCATGGTGAAGGTGGATGCAACAATCTATCGAAGCATCGTTGGTGGTCTGCGCTACCTAGTCCACATGAGGCCGGACATTGCGTTCACTATGGGCTATGCCAGTCACTTCATGGAGGATCCTCAAGAGGATCACTAGGCTACGGTGAAGCGGCTACTGCGCTACATCAAGGGGATGGTAGATCAGGGGATCATCTTCCCAAAGACCAGTGGGAGTAGGCTGCAACTCACTATATTTAGCGATGCAGACATGGTAGGGGACATCGACGGATGACGGAGCACCTCAGGCATGCTTGTCTTCCTTAGGCCGGCTCTAATTTTATGGCTGTCGCTGAAACAGAAGGTGGTGGCGCTATCTATGTGCAAGGTAGAGTACGTAGTGGTGGCCATAGTGGCATGCCAAGTTGTGTGGCTACATCGGCTACTAGGCGAGCTGATCAGCGTGGAAGCTCACCCACCAACACTAATGGTGGACAACCAGCCCGCCATCACCCTCGCAAAGAATCCAAAGCAAACACAAAGACATGAAGTTCCACTTCCTCAGAGACTATGTCAATGAAGGGTAAATCATCATCGAGTTCATCAAAACTAGTCAGCAACTCGCGGACGTCCTCACTAAGCCGCTCGGACGTCTTCGACTCATGGAGCTAAAGGAGATGATCGGCATGGAGGGGGTACAAGGGATAGCAGTAGGATTAGGGGAAGAATTGTTAGATAATCTACTGGTTCCTTGTGTGAACACACAGCAAGGGAAGGCGGTGCCGAAAAGGCCCCCTGCTATGGTACTATAGCCGCTATAGAGGCAGGCACTGAACGGCTCACCTACCAGACTGTAGCCACATACAGGGATAGGCACAGAAGTCAGTCCTGTTGTGTTATCTAGTCACTGTTGTAGCAGGGCAGCTGTACTAGGACTAGATGGATAGAGTTGTATATATAGTTCGCCACTGTAACTCAACAAAGAGAGTTCAGATTTGCCATCTCCTATACAGGGCTCCGGCCAACGCTGGTGCTTGTACTGTGTGTGTATGCTATGTTCTCCGTCTTCTTCTACCTCTAGCCATAGTGAGTGTGGTCAGACAGCCTCGGTCGTGCTCGGCCGCGGTCGGCAAGACTGGTGAGTGGCCAACTCACCTGAGCTAGTGATCCTGTGGGCTAACAAGTCAGTCCTGGAACCCAGTGGTGCGCTTCCACACCGTGTCTCGGACCTTGAGCGTCCTGCCGATGACCCTGTTCATTAGCGACAGCGACGCGTGGCGGTGCAACCACACTAGCTCATGGGGCGGCACTAGGTCCATGGAGTCCCCATCGTCATCGAGCTCCTACTCCTCGGCGCCGCCTACGCTGTAGTGGTAGCCAGGGCGGTACTCGCTGCCTAGGATCTTGGACAAGTCTAGGATCTTCACTGGTAGCGACCTGTGTGCAGCCATGGCCCTACCGTCCGGTGCCAGCATCGGCTTTGCCGATGACGTCACCTCCCGTGTGGCCAGAAATAGGCCCGCCTATGGCGGTTCCGCTGGCACGAACGCTGCCTGCGCAAAGTGGATCTCGCCATTGTGCATACTACCACCAAGTCTACTGTCGACTTTGGGTGAGGAGGGATGGTAGGACTAGGGGGGAAAGAAATAAGCGCCCATGTGGAGGAGGAGATGAGCGCGTGCGCCGGTGGTTTGGGTCATGAATTTATAGGCGCTAGAGGGCTGAGAGCGGAAAGCGGCTAGAAACGGATAAGGTCCTTTATGCAATGATGGATTCACCCTCGAAACAACAATGTTAATGTATGGGTGCAAACCGACAATCTACTATGGCATTAATAAAATGGTTGCAAACCCACATTCCTACCTCGAGGTCGTGCCGAGACCCCGAGCCATTGAGCTCGGTTGCGGGGCTTTGTTTCTGAAGCTGGATTTCTCTGTGCAGGCAGCTGACCTTCCTTCCCATGGGATGGAAAGGTTGCCTTTGGCCTGAAAGCCTTGGCTTCATTAGTGCTCTGCCCTATTTGGCCTGAGTATTCCTGTTTGTTGTACGGGTCAGGACCTCATTTCCAAGCGGTGGCGTGATCGTGGGGCATCTTGCTCTGACCAAAAGTTAACACTCAGATTTGAGCAGGCCCAGATCATGCGCACTAGGATCGTGGTGGGTTTGTTTCCATGCATGCTTTTGGTGCTGCTTTGTGAGGAGGACATCATCATTGGCCCCGTGCGCCTAAGGGATTATCCGCGAGGGGTTGCTGACCCCTGTAGCTCCGTTGGTTTTAGGTCATGGATCTAGGATCCTAAGAAAGGGCTTGTCACAGGGACTTAGCTCCGCTTGTCTCGAGACTCCTAGCGACCTCAAGGGTCGTTGCGACCTATGTTTTTTTGGTCGATTTTGGCTTCGCCCCACGTGGGGAGAGGCATGTCCACCGTAACCACATGGTCGGAGCGGTTGAAAGGTCCTAATGGCTAGAGGGGGTGGATAGCCTAATAAAAATTTCTACAACAACACTTAACAAACCGGTTAGACAATTATGAGGCGAAGCAAGTATTACGCTAGCCTACTAAAAAATGCAAGCCACCTACCACAATTTTAGTTTCTATTGTCTCTAACCACACAATAGCTATGGTACTACACTAAATTAGTGTGCTCTCAAAGACTAACTAAAGAGCCACACTAACCAAACTAACAAGCTCTCACAACTAGCTACACTAAAGAGCTTGATAACTAGTTTGCGGTAATGTAAAGAGAGAGAGAGCAAGATAGGTATACCACCGCATCGAGGAGATAACCAATCAATCACAAGAATCAATATCAATGAAGACCAATCACCTCGGAATCAAATGATGAACATAATGATTTTTTACCGAGGTTCACTTGCTTGCCGGCAAGCTACTCCTCGTTGTGGTGATTCACTCACTTGGAGGTTCACGCGCTAATTGGCATCACACACCAAACTCTCAATAGGGTGCCGCACCACCAATATAAGATGAGGATCACACAAGCCACGAGCAATCCACTAGAGTACCTTTTTGGAAATCCACCAGGGAAAGGTCAAGAACCCCTCATAATCACCACGATCGGAGCCAGAGACAATCACCACCCTCCGCTCAACGATCCTTGCTGCTCCAAGCTGTCTAGGTGGCAGCAACCACCAAGAGTAACAAGCGAATCCCACAGTGAAACACGAACACCAAGTGCCTCTAGATGCAAACACTCAAGCAATGCACTTGGATTCTCTCCCAATCTCACAATGGTCATAAATCAATGATGGAGATGAGTAGGAGGGCTTTGGCTAAGCTCACAAGGTTGCTATGTCAATGCAAATGGCCAAGAGGGTGAGCTTGAGCTAGCCATGGGGCTTAAATAGAAGTCCCCATGAAATAGAGCCGTTGTACCCCTTCACTGGGCACAACATGGGGTGACCAGACGCTCCGGTCATATCGACCGGACGCTAGACCTCAGTGTTCGGTCACGCGATGCATGCCACGTGTCCCCTCTCTTCAAATGTTGATCACCTGATCTCAATGGTAAAGTGATGACCGGACGCAGCAGCTCAAAGTGACCGGACGCTGAACGCTAGCGTCCGGTCGTTTCCAATAAGCATCCAGAGATGACTTTTCATGATCGGACGCGTCTGGTCATGCTCGACCGAACACTCCCTGCGTTTGGTCACACGGTGACTCCCCTGTGCACTGCCACGTCAGCAGGACCAGATGCACCCTATCAGCGTCCGGTCACTTAGTGACCCAACATCTGGTCAGAGACCGATGCCATCATCTTCATGCTTCACCTGACCGGACGCGCTGGTCCTATAGAGACCAGCATCCGGTCACTTATAGTGACCTCTATCTTTTCTATCTAGGGTGTCGGTGGCACCGTCTGACTATCCACACTCTTCAAGCGGACACTCCGCCGGTGAAGTTCCTAACCCTTGCTCAAATGTGCCAACCACCAAGTGTATCACCTTATGCACATGTGTTAGCATATTTTCACAAATGTTTTCAAGGGTGTTAGCACTCCACTAGATCCTAAATGCATATGCAATGAGTTAGAGCATCTAGTGGCACTTTGATAACTGCATTTCGATACAAGTTTCACCCCTGTTAATAGTATGGCTATCAATCCTAAATGTGATCACACTCACTAAGTGTCTCAATCACCAAAAACAAAATAACTCCTACCATTTATATCTTTGCCTTGAGCCTTTTGTTTTTCTCTTTCTTCTTTTCAAGTCCAAGCACTTGATCATCACCATGGCATCACCATCATCATGTCATGATCTTCATTTGCTTCACCACTTGGAATGTGCTACCTATTTCATGATCACTTGATAAACTAGGTTAGAACTTAGGGTTTCATCAATTCACCAAAACCAAACTAGAGCTTTCAATCTCCCCCTTTTTGGTAATTGATGATAACCCTTTCACAAAGATATGAATTGAAATTCAATTGAATCCATGTTGCTTGTCTAAGCATATTTACCATGTGTAAAGGATATGGACAAGTTTCATGAACCCCAAATGGTAGCAATTGCTCCCCCTATATATGTGCTAAGAGTTTGGATTGTAGCTTGCACATATGCTTGGATAGGAAATATAGGAGACAATGTCTACCAAATGATGCTAAGGTATAAAAGATGGACCTTCGAAGCGTGATATCAATCGGAGTGCACCAATATACCATCCTTAGCACCATGGTTAGCTTGATACCACTTGGAAACACTTGGAAATGAAATCACTAGATAACCTATGCATGCTAGATTTTCATTTCATCATTCAAACCTATAACTAGCATACACCACACAAGCATGGATATTGAAATTTAAAACTTGTGCCATGCAAGCAAACATATGAGATGCACATTCAAATGCACCAAACAAGTTCCTGAGCTTGCTCCCCCTACTTGTGTGCTCAAAATTTTAATTTATCCCTTTCCTTTGTCATATTTCTCCCCCTATGTCAAATTCTCCCCTTTGTTGTCTTTTTCACTATCTTTATACACTATTTCTCCCCCTTTATCATCAATGACCACAAAGGTTCAAAATGTAGATAGGTTGAGATTATCAATGTCAATCAATGGGGTGAGGATCATTTTCCCAAATTTGGTCCAATCTAGATCATTTGCCAAAGATATTTAACTCGGTTTGATCCAAGGACAAGCTTCTTCACACCTCCAAATAAGGGTTATCTTGTACCAAGTTGAGTTAAACACTTAGAGCTCATTTTCTAGATTAAACACTAGGTTTACAAGCCCACAAACATGTCATATGCTACCACTAGATCAAAATAAGCATAGAAGCAATAGTGGTACCATACAATCATCAAAATCATTTGATTTTCATGAATGAGCCTATCAAATATGAAAGATGTCTAGATGCACTAAACATGTCTTTAGCAAGGATGCATGCCATGCCAATCAACTTTTACCTTACATTGCTCGAAGGAGAGGCATGTCATATAAGTGGGGGGTGCATCAACACATATTTGAGAAATCCAATATGTTCAACTCATTCCTTAGCTTGTAAAACCTTTTCTCATCCAATGGCTTGGTGAATATATCAGCAAATTGATCTTCGGTGCGTACACTCTCAATGCAAATGTCTTCCTTTTGTTGGTGATCTCTTATGAAATAGTGGCGGACATCAATGTGCTTTGTTCTTGTATGTTGAACCGGATTGTTGGTCAACTTGATTGCACTCTCATTGTCACATAGCAATGGCACTTTCTTGAACTTGATTCCAAAGTCACTCAAAGTGGTCTTCATCTAAAGTATTTGTGTACAACAACTACCGGCAGATATGTATTCGGCTTCGGCGGTTGATAATGCAATACTATTATGCTTCTTTGATGACCATGAAACAAGTGACCTTCCTAACAATTGACATGTGTCCGAGGTGCTCTTCCTTTCAACCTTGCATCCCGCATAATCCGAGTCAGAGTATCCAACTAGCTCAAACTTTGCTCCTTTGGGATACCACAAACCAACATTTTTTGTATGCTTCAAGTACCTCAATATTCTCTTTATAGCCTTCAAATGACTTTCTCTTGGTGAGGCTTAAAATCTTGCACACATGCATATACTAAACATGACATCCGGTCTTGATGCGGTCACATAGAGTAGGCTTCCAATCATAGACCGATATAATTTTTGATCCACCATATTTCCACTTGCATCACAATACAAGTTGCCATTTGTTCCCATTGGTGTACTAATAGCTTTGCTATCACTCATGCCAAACTTTTTTATCATGTCCTTGATATATTTGCCTTGACTCACAAATGTACCATTCTTCACTTGCTTGATTTGAAGACCAAGGAAGTAACTTAACTCTCCAATCATTGACATCTCAAACTCATTAGCCATCATCTTTCCAAACTCTTTACAAAAATCTTGATTTGTTGATCCAAATATGATGTCATCAACATAGATTTGCAACACAAATAAATCTTTTCCAATCTTCTCGATGAAAAGAGTGGTGTCAACCTTGCCCATCATGAACCCTTTAGAGAGTAGGAAGTCCCTCAATCTCTCATACCATGCTCTAGGTACTTGCTTCAAGCCATACAATGCCTTCTTCAACTTGTACACATGGTCGGGCTTCTTGTCATCTTCAAAATCAGGAGGTTGCTCAACATATACTTCTTCATTGATGTAACCATTGAGAAATGCACTCTTAACATCCATTTGATAGAGCTTGATGTTGTGGGCATAAGCAAAGGCTAGCAAGATTCTATTTGCTTCCAATCTAGCAACCGGGGCATATGTTTCTCCAAAGTCAAGACCTTCAACTTTTGTATAGCCTTGTGCTACCAATCTTGCTTTGTTCCTTACTACTATCCCATCTTGATTTTGCTTGTTTCTAAAGACCCATTTGGTTCTAATCACATTGTGTCCCTTTGGTCTCCCTACTAGTTCCCATACTTGGTTTCTTGTGAATTTATTCAATTCTTCATGCATACCATTCACTCAATCAACATCCTTTAATGCTTTATCTATCTTCTTTGGTTCAATGGATGACACAAATGAGAAATACTCACAAAATGAAGCCAATCTTGATCTTATTTGTACACCTCTAGAAATATCACCAATTATAGTGCCCAATGGATGATCCCTTATAATATTTGTTGGTTGGAGCATTGGAACTTGATTGCTTACACTTGCTTGATCATTGGGTTGAGATGATGTACTAGCCACTTGATCTTTTCATTATCATGAGAGCCACTTGTACTAGCTTGATTTGTATCATCTTGCACATTTAAGTTAGAGAGCACTTGCACTTGATCATCTTCATCATCATTCACTTGCCTAGGCCTCAATTCATCAACATTCATGTTCTTCATGACATTTGAAAGTTGAATACCTCTAACATCTTCCAAGTTTTGATTCTCTTCTTATGAACCCTTGGTTTCATCAAATTCAACATCATGAACTTCCTCAAAAGTACCACTATCTAAATTCCAAACTTTATATGCTTTACTTGTAGTGGAAAAACCAAGTAGGAATCCTTCATCACATTTCTTGTCAAACTTGCCCAATCTAGTGTGTTTCTTCAAGATATAGCATTTGCAACCAAAGACCCAAAAATATGCAATGTTGGGCTTTCTACCATTCAAGAGCTCATATGGTGTCTTCTCTTTCAATGGGTGACAATAGAGGCGGTTGCTACAATAGCAAGCCATGTTGATAGCTTCGGCCCAAAAAGATTGACTCACATTGTACTCACTAAGCATAGACCTTGCCATATCAATAAGTGTTCTATTCTTCCTCTCAACAAGGCCATTTGATTGTGGAGTGTATTTGGCCAAGAATTGATGTCTAATTCTAAATTCATCACACAACTCATCAATTCTAGTGTTCTTGAACTCACTACCATTGTCACTTCTAACTCTCTTCATGGTTGTTTCAAACTCATTGTGAATGCCCTTGATAAATGATTTGAATGTTGTAAACACATTACTTTTGTCCACTAGAAAGAATACCCATGTGTATTTAGTGTAATCTTCCACTATCATAAAGCCATATTTGTTACCACCGATGCTAGTGTATTGTGTTGGCCCAAACAAATTCATGTGCAACAACTCAAATGCTTTACTAGTGCTCATCATACTTTTCTTAGGATGGGTGTTTCCAACTTGTTTTCTAGCTTGATAAGAGCTATAAAGCTTATCCTTCTCAAACACAACATCTTTTAAGCCTCTAACCAAGTCATGCTTAACCAATCTATTCAATTGTTTTATTCCAACATAACCAAGTCTTCTATGCCATAACCAACCCATGCTAGATTTAGTGAACAAGCATGTTGATAATTTAGCTTCACTAGCATTGAAAACAGCCAAATATAGATTCTCATATCTAAAACCTTTGAAGATCAAATTAGAGCCATCTACACTTATGATCTCTACATCATCTACCCCAAATATGCATTTGAATTCAAGATCACACAATTGAGCCACGGATAGCAAATTAAAGTTCAAGCTCTCTACTAGCAATACATTAGATATGCTCATGTCATTGGATATTGCAATCTTACCAAGACCTTTGACCTTGCCTTTGCCATTGTCACCAAATGTGATACTATCATAACCATCATTGATAGTGGTGTTGATTGAGTTGAACATTCTTGCATCACCGGTCATGTGTTGAGTGCACCTATTATTAAGAACCCAATGCCTTCCTCTGGCTTTGTAATTGACCTACAAAAGAAGATTAATTCTTTTTAGGTACCCAAACTTGCTTGGGTCCTTGAAGGTTAGTCACTAAGCTCTTTGGTACCCAAATGGCTTTCTTCTTTGAGCCCATCCATGGTTTACTAATGAACTTAGCCTTTACACCATTTGCACCCTTTGTAAGCATATAAAAATAAGCAAGCTTAATAGAGGATACATTAGTATTTTTGCTCTTATTTTTACATTCATGCTCTTTAAGACCAACTTGCTTGCAACTAGTGCAAAACCAACCATTGTTCTTCACAAACTAGTCTTGTGAGGAGCAAAAGTCGTCTTGTCTTTCTTGGGGGTATAGCCCAATCCCTCTTTGTAGAGAGAAGCTCTTTAGCTACCCAAGCACATAAGCAAGAGGTCCTCACCACCATAGGCCTTAGCCAAAGTGTGAGTGAGCTTGTTGACCTCTTTCTTGAGGTTCTCATTCTCAACCATTAGTGAGGCATCACAAGTGAAACCATCACTACTAGATGAGGTGGAAGTAGAAGTACTATAAGAAGGGTTAGTGGGAGCAACAATGATAGGCATAGATAATGATTCATCGATTATATCACAAGTTAAGCCTATATTGCAAGTTTTAACATGCTTTTTTTTATTTTGCTTATCAAGCAAAGAGGAATGAGCCTTTTCAAGCTTTTTGTGAGCCTTGCCGAGCTTCTCATGGGCTTCCTCTAGCCTTTCATGAGTTGCTTTGAGCTCATCAAGGGCTTGCTTAAGGGCTTTTACCTCCTTATTCAAGCTCTTGCATTCCCTTCTCTTAATGTCAAAGTGTTCTTTAGCATCTTCTAGCATGTCATATAATTCATCTTTAGTAGGTTCATCATCATCACTATCACTATCATTTTCATTATTATGTTCATCATCACTTCCATCATCACAAGTTTGTACCTTAGTGGCCTTAGCCATGAAGCATGGAGTGTTGAAGAGAGAAGGCTTCTCATTGATAGCAATGCTTGCAAGTGCCTTCTTCTTGGTGGTCTTGTCATCATCACTTGAGAAAGCATCACTATCCTAAGCGACCACATATGAACCACCTTTCTTCTTCTTGAAGGTCATCTTGTCCTTCTTTTCTTTCTTTTCCTTCTTGTCCTTCTTCTTGTTCTTCTTGTTGTCATTATCATTGTCGTTATTGTATGGACATTGAGCAACAAGATGATCTTTGCTTCCACATTTGAAGCACCTTCTTGACTCTTCCTTGTTCTTGGATGAAGATTTCTTTCTTCTAGCATGGTACCCTTTCTTCATCATGAATTTGTCAAATTTCTTGACAAAGAGAGCCATCTTCTCATCATCATCATCATCCCATGAGCCATCATCTTCACTTGATGTTTCTTGCCTTGCCTTGCCCTTGGATGATGTGGCTTTGAATGCCACATTCTTCTTCTTCTCATCTTTCTTCTCCTTCTTTTTTCCTTCTTGTCATCATCTCTATATGTATCATCGATCATTATATCTCCCAACACTTGGTTTGGTGTCATGGTGTCCAAACCACACCTCACTAGAATAGTGACTAATGTGCCAAATCTTGAAGGTAAGCATCTTAAGAACTTGTGGGAGAAGTCCTTGTCCTTCACCTCTTCTCCAAGTGCTTTGAGATCATTGACAAGCACTTGAAGCCTATGAAACATCTCCGGCACACTCTCATCCTCCTTCATCTTGAAGCTTGCGAACTTCTTTTTGAGAATATATGCCTTTGCACCCTTCACAGCTTGAGTGCCCTCAAATGATTCTTCCAACTTCTTCCAAGCCTCATGAGTCATCTCAATATTCTTGATTTGCTCAAATGTTCTCTCATCAATTGCATCATGAATGGCACTTAGAGCAATGTTATTATTTTGGAGAAGCACTTCTTCGGCCATGGTGGGATTCTCTGAATTACCAATCTCAATTTTGGTTTCTACCACCTTCCACACTTTTCTATTGATTGACTTGATATGTATGGTCATCTTCGATTTCCAATACGGATAATTTGTGCCATCAAATTGGGGTGGCTTCTTGGTGTTGTTGATTTGAGCCATTTTTACACCGAAGGTTGTTAAGCCTCAAATCACGGTGACCTGCTCTGATACCACTTAAAAGGTCCTAATGGCTAGAGGGGGGTGAATAGCCTAATAAAAATTTCTACCACAACACTTAACAAACCAGTTAGACAATTATGAGGCGAAGCAAGTGTTGCGCTAGCCTACTAAAAAATGCAAGCCACCTACCACAATTTTAGTCTCTATTGTCTCTAACCACACAATAGCTATGGTACTATACTAAATTAGTGTGCTCTTAAAGACTAACTAAAGAGCCACACTAACCAAACTAACAAGATCTCACAACTAGCTACACTAAAGAGCTTGATAACTAGTTTGTAGTAATGTAAAGAGAGAGAGCAAGATAGTTATACCGCCATGTCGAGGAGTGAACCAATTAATCACAAGAATCAATATCAATGAAGACCAATCACCTCGGAATCAAATGATGAATACAATAATTTTTTTACCGAGGTTCACTTGCTTGCCGGCAAGCTACTCCTCGTTGTGGTGATTCACTCACTTAGAGGTTCATGCGCTAATTGGCATCACACACCAAACCCTCAATAGGGTGCCGCACCACCAACATAAGATGAGGATCACACAAGCCACGAGCAATCCACTAGAGTACCTTTTTGGCTCTCCGCCGGGGAAAGGTCAAGAACCCCTCATAATCACCACGATCGGAGCCAGAGACAATCACCACCCTCCGCTCAACGATCCTCGCTGCTCCAAGCTCTCTAGGTGGTGGCAACCACCAAGAGTAACAAGCGAATCCCACAGCGAAACACGAACACCAAGTGCCTCTAGATGCAAACACTCAAGCAATGCACTTGAATTCTCTCCCAATCTCACAAAGATGATAAATCAATGATGGAGATGAGTGGGAGGGCTTTGGCTAAGCTCACAAGGTTGCTATGTCAATGCAAATGGCCAAGAGGGTGAGCTTGAGCTGGCCATGGGGCTTAAATAGAAGCCCCCATGAAATAGAGCCGTTGTACCCCTTCACTGGGCACAACACAGGGTGACCAGACGCTCCGGTCATATCGACCGGACGCTAGACCTTGGTGTTCGGTCACGCGATGCATGCCACGTGTCCCCTCTCTTCAAATGTTGATCACCCGATCTCAATGGTCAAGTGATGACCGGACGCAGCAGCTCAAAGTGACCGGACGCTGAACGCTAGTGTCCGGTCGTTTCCAATAAGCATCCAGAGATGACTTTTCACGATCAGACGCGTCTGGTCATGCTCGACCGGGCACTCCCTACATTTGGTCACACGGTGACTCCCCTGTGCACTGCCACATCAGCAGGACCGGATGCACCCTATCAGTGTTCGGTCACTTAGTGACCCAACATCTGGTCAGAGACCGACGCCATCATCTTCATGCTTCACCTGACCGGATGCGCTAGTCCTATAGAGACCAGCGTCCGGTCACTTATAGTGACCTCTGTCTTTTCTATCTAGGGCATCGGTGGCACCATCTGACTATCCACACTCTATGAGCAGACACTCCGCTGGTGAAGTTCCTAACCCTTGCTCAAATGTGCCAACCACCAAGTGTATCACCTTGTGCACATGTGTTAGCATATTTTCACAAATGTTTTCAAGGGTGTTAGCACTCCACTAGATCCTAAATGCATATGCAATGAGTTAGAGCATCTAGTGGCACTTTGATAACCGTATTTCGATACGAGTTTCACCCCTGTTAATAGTACGGCTATCAATCCTAAATGTGACCACATTCACTAAGTGTCTCAATCACCAAAAACAAAATAACTCCTACCATTTATACCTTTGCCTTGAGCCTTTTGTTTTTCTCTTTCTTCTTTTCAAGTCCAAGCACTTGATCATCACCATGGCATCACCATCATCATGTCATGATCTTCATTTGCTTCACCACTTGGAATGTGCTACCTATTTCATGATCACTTGATAAACTAGGTTAGCACTTAGGGTTTCATCAATTCACCAAAACCAAACTAGAGCTTTCAGTGGTGCGCCTCATCGGGGTCGATGGATAATCTGAGCGGGACCCGATATCATCCCCAATCGACGTGGAGTTCGACTGTGCCTCACATGAGATGTCCCGTAGATCATCAGCCGTCAATCCTGTTGGTCCCCAACCGCCTCCACAGCAGCCAGAGGGCAAGATGCCTCTCCCCCAAAGGGGTCAACCCGGGAGACTTTGAAGTGGATGACTCGAACACAGGGAGATATGGTCATGTGGCTCTGCACCACCAATTAGATCCATGGGGGGCCATCTCCTCCCTGCCCCTATCCCTTTTTTGGCCTCAGCCCTTCTAAGGACTGGCCGAAAGGTTCTATTCCTAGGCACGACGCGGGGTCATGGACGTGGCGGGTCGCTCTACGTGTGGACTCAAGGGGTCGCTGCGTGGCTTAACAGCGACCGCTTGCATATGATGTAGGAGAAGGTCGTGCAAGAAATTAAAGAAGTGAGAAAAGAGGGCTCAGGTCTTACGTGTGCTCCGCCCGTTGCCTTTTCATGTCCTACCCTTCATCTTGTTCTTCTAGGGCTATTCCTATCTATGATACCTTCATGAACGGCGTTAATTATAGAGGATAGGAGGATTGTCATAGATTTGGGAAGGAGAGCTAAGGGTAGAATCTGCGTAGCTACTCAATGTTCTAGGAATTGGTGTAGACTTCACCGGCGTCATTCATGAGTCGGTAGGATCCCAGGCGGATGACTTCGGCGATGATGTAGGGTCCTTCCTAGGGCGGTGTCAGCTTGTGCATGTCCTTGGTGGTTTAGATTCGCCATAGGACGAGGTCGCCAACTTGGAATGCTCGCTCTCTACGTTCTTGTTGTGATACCTCCACAGCGCTTACTGGTACTTTGTGGAGCGGTGAAGCATAGTCTCATGGGCATCATCCAGTTGGTCGAGTGCGTCTTGCCGGTCTTTCTCCGCTTTGGCTTCGTCGTACGCCAGGACTCGCGGTGCTCCATAGTCGAGGTTGATCGGTAGGACGGCCTCGGTGCCATACACCATGAAGAACGGTGTAAAGCCAGTGGACCAGTTCTGAGTCGTCCTCAAGCCCAAAAGCATGGCCGATACCTCCCCCACCCATCACCCCACAAATTTTTCAAGCCTATCGAAGATGCAGGGTTTGAGAGCCTGAAGTATCATGGCGTTCGCACGCTCCACTTGGCCGTTCGTTCGTGGGTGAGCGACGGAGGCCCAGTCGACTCAAATGTCGTGGTCATCGCAAAATCGGAGGAACTTCTTCTCGATGAAGAGCGTATCGTTGTCAGTGATTAAGGAGTTTGGGACCCCAAATCTATATATGACGTCGAGGAAGAATTCCACCGCGTCTTCAAATCTTACTCTTGTTATGGGTTTATCTTCGATCCATTTGGTGAACTTGTCGATTGTCACCAGAAGATGGGTGTAACCCCCAGGGTGCTTTCCTGAATGGTCCGAGCAGGTCGAGCCCCTAGGTTGTGAAGGGCCACGTTAACGGGATGGTTTGTAGCTCTTGTGCAGGCAAGTGTGTTTGCTGCGTGTAAAACTGGCATCCTTTGCAGCTTCGTATGATTTGTTGGGCATCCGCGACCGCTGTGAGCCAGTAGAAGCCTTGCCGAAAGACTTTCCCGACCAGCGTTCTGGGCGCTACATGATGTTCGCAGATTCCCACGTGGGCTTCTTGTAGAAGCCGACGCCCTTCTTCCTACAAAATGCATCTCTAGAGAATCCCTGAGGTGCTGTGCTTGTAGAGGATGTTTCCTATGATCATGTAGGATTTTGCAGCACCTTGCTAGGTGTCGCGCCTCCGTTAGGTCATCTGTTAAATTCCCTCACTCTAGATATTCTATGAAAGGCACAGTCCAATCTGACCTGGTGTTCGTCACCGCCTGGTCGATCGCCATCAGTCCAAGAGGTCTCGCGGCCTCTGGGTAGCGGTGGTGTTCGACCGGCAGGGTGGGTTCTGCCTTGCCAGCTGCGCCTATCATTAGGTCATGAGACCAAATGGCTTGTACCGATGGTTCATGCACGTCGTTGACGAACACTCCCAACGGGGCTGGTCCCTAACTCAACGCGATCTTAGCTAGGGAATCAGCGGCTAGGTTGTCTCGCCTGAGGATGTGGTGGAGTTCTAGCCCGTCGAATCTTTCTTCGAGTTTCCGAACTTCGTTATAGTAAGCCGCCATCTTGCTATCGTGACATGATGCTTCTTTCATGACCTGGCTTATGACCAGCTCTGAGTCCCCCTTGATGAAGAGGCGACGGACGCCCAGCTCAGAGGCAGTTATGAGGCCATGGATGAGGGCTTCATATTCCGCAATGTTGTTGGGTGCCTGAAAGTGGAGTTAGAAGGCGTACTCCACGTGCTCTCCTATTGGGGAGATTATCCTGGCCCCCGCTCCCACGGCCATGAGCGACCCATTGAAATACAACGTCTAGTATTCCTGATATGTCGGAGGTGGAGGCGTCTGTATTTTGGTCCATTCAGCAATGAAGTCCATGAGGACTTGCGATTTGATCGCCGTTCTTGGGACGTATGTGATGTGGTAACCCATGAGCTCGGCTACCCATTTGGCCACACGACCAGAGGCATCACGGTTTTGAACCACGTCACCGAGCGGGGCAGACGCCACGACTATAATGGGGTGCCCCTCAAAGTAGTGCAGCAACTTTCATTTGGCAATGAGGATGGCGTAGATAAGCTTCTAGATCTATGGGTAACGCACCTTAGTGTCCAATAGAACTTCGCTGATGAAGTATACCGGCCTCTAGATCTTGTGCGAGTGCCTGCTTTCTTCTCGCTCGACGACGAGCGCCACATTGACCACCTGGGTGGTTGCGGCAATGTAGAGAAGGAGTGGTTCCCCCTTCTCTGGCGATACCAGTGTGGCGGTCGTTGCTAGGAACGCTTTGAGCTTCTTGAAGGCCTCCTACGCTTCAGTCGTCCAGGTGAACTGGTCGGCCTTTCTAGGAGCCTATATAGTGGCATGCCGTGGTCCCCTAGCCGCGAGATGAATCGGCTAAGGGAGGCTAGGCATCCCATGAGCTTCTGGACTCCCTTTAGGTTCGTGATGGGACCTAGATTCTTGATCGTTGTAATCTTCTCCGGGTTGGCTTCGATGCCCCGCTTGAAAACAATGAACCCGAAAAGCTTTTCCTTGGAGATCCCAAAAACGCACTTTTTAGGGTTGAGCTTGATCCAGAATTCTCTGAGACGAGTAAAGGCGGCCTCTAGGTTGCTAACCAGCTGGTCAGCTTTCCTAGACTTTATGACGATGTCTTCGATGTAGACTTCTACGATGTCCCCGATGAGTTCGCCGAGGCATCAGTTCATGTACCTCTGGTAGGTGGCTCTTGCGTTCTTGAGTCCAAACGGCATGGTGACGTAGCAGTAGGTGCCGAACGGGGTGATGAAGGAAGTTGTGAGCTGGTCGGTCTCCTTCATCGTGATTTGATGATACCTTGAATATGCGTCCAGGAAGGAGAGGGTTTCGCAACCTGTGGTCGAGTCAATGACTTGATCGATTCACGATAGCGGGTAGGGTACCTTTGAACATGCCTTGTTTAGGTTGATGTAGTCCACGCACATCCTCTAGGTCCCATTCTTCTTCTGAACCAGGACCGGGTTAGCGATCCATTCGGGGTGAAAGACTTCCTTGATGAATTCTGCCGCCAGGAGCCTGGCGATTTCTTCTGCAATGGCCTTCCACCTTTCGTCGTCAAAACGATGGAGGCGCTGTTTGATCGGTTTGGATCCGAGCAAGATATCGAGGCTATGCTCGGTGACCTGCCTCGGGATTCCTGGCATGTCAGAAGGTTTCCATGCAAAGATGTCCCGATTTCGGAGCAGGAAGTCGGTGAGCTCGTGCTCTTGCTGGTCGAAAAGGCTGCAACCGATCCGAACGGTTTTGCTGGTGTCTTCGGGGTCAACTTGTACCGCCTTGGTGTCCTCAGTGGGCTTGAAGGCTCCCACAGACTGCTTCCTTGTGCTGGACTCGGGTGCGACTTTGGTCATGGTAGCCTGAGGTTCGAATTGCTGCCGCCGCGATGTTGAGGTTTTCCTCATCGTAAGAGTGCGCCTGGTAGCCTGAGACTCGGGCTTGATAAGCGCCAGGGAGGTCGATTACCTCGAAGTCGAGCGTCTCCATCCGAAAGTTTGCTCGTCCTCCAAATGTAACGGGCAGGGTGATCCGCCCGAGGGGTGATACTCGCATGCCGGGTACGACCCCATAGACAGGGGCATTCATCGGCCGTATTGCTGCTCTGAAAAGGTGATCATTATTTATTTTTTAAAGAAAAATCTTAGACTGGACAGTACAATGAAGCGGCGACATCAACTTCAAAGGGGTCGAGCATCTACAATAACAACTAAAACAAAGAAACTAACAACGGACAAACTACAATTTATAAAGAAAAGACAGAACAATCTACAACTTCATTAAGCAACATCGCTCAAATAAAAAATCATCTAGTACGAGTACACAAAGTGTCTGTGGTACATAAGCTGCAAACTCCAATATGGAAGGCCCCCCAAATCTTCTAATAATCTTCCTCTAGAAACCTGCTCTAACCGTCGAAAGGTTGGGTTAAACCTGATATTTATGGCGCCGTGCGTGGAGCCACCGTCAGTGCATTGACCGCGGAGGGAATTTAAACACGGTCAAGGTGATGACTCGAGGATGACACAGCATTGTTTCATAGTGTACACGCTAGCTAGCTAGTATACAACTACGACGACGTACGTAAGCCAGCAAGGGGTGAGGTGAGTTTCTCTGGTAAGCAAGAGCTGTTATTGGTGAGACTTTCTGGGCGGATTGGAGTGCACTGCCAACGGTTTCTTCGCGGACAGTTGGCGCCGGCAGGGCATGACGGATGCTTGCATAGGCTAGGCTGAGATCACCGAGGATTGATGTCACTGCAGAGACTGCACTGCAGCGACGAATGAAGACAACACACGCACTTGAAGTTGAAGAGAAACAGATCGAGGGCTGGTTCAGTTTCTCCTAAATTTTTATGCCTATCACATTGAATATTTAGACACATATATAAAATATTAAATATAAACTAAAAAAGTAACTAATTGCACAGATTACGATTACTTTATGAGACGAATCTTTTAAGCATAATTAGTCAATGATCTAACAATAAAGTGCTACAGTAACATATATGCTAATGGCGAATTAATGAGGCTTAATAAATTTGTATCGCGGTTTACTGACGAATTCTGTAATTTGTTTTTTTATCAGTATCCGAACACCCCATGCGACATCCCCACGTAACATCCGATGTAACACCCCAAAACTTTACACCCTGAATCTAAATACCACCCGAAACAACCGTCCGCCTTGTTTAGTTCCTCCTCTGAAGTTTAGTCCCTATCATATCATATGTTTAACATATGCATAGAGTATTAAATATAAACTAAAAAATAACTAATTGCTTAGATTGTGGCTACTTTACGAGACGAATTTTTTAAACCTAATTCGTCCACTATTTGATAATATGATGCTACAGTAATTAGGCCAACAAGGAAGTCAGTTCTACTGTCCACGGATAACGATACCGAATTGATCCCTCGCATTGCATGATATTATGCTCTACCATAAACGCAATGTCCCTCACTGCTAGCTAGCTACTACTCCTATAGCTCGATGCCTAGGCATACACGACGTGAGGTCACCTGCATTCACATTGTTGAAAAACACAAATGATTCAGAGCCCGTCTGGCCGGGCTCCGAGCGGCTCCGGCTCCTCTAACGTCTCCCTATTCATCTCCTGTAGCGACATTGTTCATCGAAACCGTTTTTCTCTCTCATCCTTTCCTCTATCACTGACAGCGCCGAAGCTGGAGAAGCTCGTTTTTTTTTACTCCACCGGCTCCAGCTCCTGCGCACTACAATTGAGCTACAATGTGGGAGCCAGAGCCGGCGGGAGCCCGGCCAAACGCGCCCTCACTAGCAAATGCAACAACGATGAACAATCAATGATACAAATACAAACCTAGACCTAGACCTCCTCATCTCCTCAATGCATTGCAATGTTTTAAATAGCCGGCTAAACCATTTAGCTATCTATGTCCAAACTATAACCGGCTATAGCAGCAGCTAAGGGTTAACTTATAAAAAAAACTTAGTTAAATTCATTTCAAATAGTTATAGTCAGAGATAGCGGAGGCTATAGCCAGAAATTAAAAACCTGCATGCATTGCCAAGGCTTAGCGAGGCGAGAGCGAGAAACACAACTAAAACAACATGCATCAACTATCTGCACCACTCATAAGCTGAAGCAACAAATTAACTGGCTAGCTAGTCCCGATCATCGAAAGCTAAACGAAATTCCTCTGTCAAAGCGAAACAGACAGCTAGGACCTAGGAGTGCAAAATGACGTCAGCCATCCAAGTCGTCGTCGTCGTCGCCGCCAGTCAGTCCTGGAACCCGGTGGTGCGCTTCCACACCGCGTCCCGGACCTTGAGCGTCCGGCCGACGACCCCGTTCTTCAGCGACAGCGACGCGGCGCGGCGGCGCCCCGCCAGCTCGTGGGGCGGCACCCAGTCCACGGAGTCCTCGTCGTCATCGAGTTCCCAGTCACCGGCACCGCCTGCGCCGTAGTGGTAGCCAGGCCGGTACTCGCTGCCCAGGATCTTGGACCAGTCCGGGATCTTCACCGGCAGCGACCCGTGAGCGGCCCTGCCGTCCGGCGCCAGCGACGGCTTCGCCGGCGACGCCTTCCGCGCGGCCCGAAACGGGCCCGCCTGCGGCGGTTCCGCCGGCGCGAACGCGCCCCAGATGTCCGACTCGTCGAAGTCCTCGCCAGCGCCACCGGCGGCGGCTGCTGGGCTCGTCGGCACGACGACGCCGTGCGGCGCCTGCGCCAAGTGGAGGTACCGGCGCTCCGTCGCCGCCGACCGCGTGGTCCTCGCCATTGTGCGTACTACCGCCACGTCTACCGTCGACTTCGGGCGAGGAGGGGATGGTAGGACCAGGGAGGGGAAAAAGAAATAAGTGCCCGTGTGGAGGAGGAGATGAGTGCGTGCGGCGGTGGTTTAGTTGGGTCGTGAATTTATAGGCGAGAAAGGAAAGCGGGTGGAAACGGATAAGGTCGTTTATGCAATGACGGTTTCGCCCTCTGAGCTCTTTAACAACAACGTTCGGATCGCTACGACCTGGAGGACGCAATGGGCGACTGTTTATTCTGATTTCTGAGCGAAGTCCGATTCGGGTAGTGAGGTGCTGCCACGTCGCTACCGTCAGCCGATGTTGATAATGTGCCAGGCCCAACGTTTTCGTTTTGGATAATGAACCAGAAATTAAAGTATTGGGCAGGATTAGTAGTAGTACAGTATATATAGTACGACGGGGAAACAGAGACTTATCTGTGTGCCAACCTGAAAACATATAGGAGAGTTTGTAGACGAGTTGTCCTCTAATTCCTTTTGTTAACCATCATGACTGTTAATGTGAAATATTCCCACTGTCTGAGCATTATTATCCGATCATGTAAAATACTACGGTCTTACGTTACAATCCTACAAAGCGGATTGGAAGACTTTTGCAGCGAAATGCGATGCGCGCTCTTACGTGTATATATGGTCAGATTGTTTCGCCGTGAACTTGTGATTGACACTTCGCTGGATGTAGAAACATAATAAAATAAAATTAGGTGGCAAATGATGACGGCGTCTGCGATGGGGGTCCAAGCCCGACGTGTCGCGGACCACCAGTCCATCACACGTACACACGCCGCTCCGGATCGTTATCCGCTGCATGGGTGCCGTCGCTTTCGGCCGGAGCTCGGAGCGATGGCAGTGGATGCGCCGGAGCGGGTGGACCCGGCCAGCAGGCGGCCGTGGCCACGCCGGGGTGGCTCCGCTCCCGCGCGCCGCGTGGGCGTGTAACCCGCGACAAGCCCGGGGCGCATCCGGACTGGCCTGGGCCGTGCGTGACAGCGCCCGTATGTCGATGCGCTTTGCAGGCACACGTGCAGTGTGGTTCTGTGTCAGCGGCTCGTCAGAGCGAGGTGCAGGAGGGCCTCTCGTTTGGTGTCTGCAAAGAGGCCGGGGAATTCGATCGCTGCGGAGACACCGGCCGGAGAGATGAGGCCGGCCAGTCTGCTTGGCGGTGGCGGTGGCGGTGGCGGTGCCGACGCGCCGTGCTGCGCCTGCGCTGCGCGTCGAAGAAATCCTGTGGGGAGCCCACGTGCACTCACGGCTGCGGCGGATGGGTGTGGCCGCGCGAACGAGCCTGGCTGGAGCCTACTCCTCGACTAGCGTTGGATCGTTCAAAGTCTAACCCGTGTCAGGCATCCACGCCATGTATGCATGCTGCAGTGGTGAATACAGTATGCGTAGAATTTTTTTTCCGTGCATGGAGGCAGCGCGGTTCACGGTGGATCGCCGTGGACACTGGACAGGAAGTGGGCCAGGGCAGTCATTGATGTCCGGTAGGCTTGAGCCCAAGTCTGTTCACAGCTATGGGAGACTGCGGGAAGACAGATGCAGGGCGGCCAACAAAATGGGCCGTGCTATATGTTGGCCGAGCGGGCCTCCTATCGCTTCCGCAAAGGACAAAAAAAAAGCCTATGAAGTCTGAGCGTTGCGGTATGATGTTTCTCCCCCACTCTATCTAATACCTAAAAGGCTAATATTAAAGAGCCAAAATTTCTCTCTTCTTTTTTTGGGCCAGCCCTCCCTAACTAATTTTTTGAATGTGAAAATTGTCTATCCTATTTTTATATAACACGTAGTTGGGTTATTTAGAAGGAAACGATAATTGTGGTCAATAAACAAAAGAAGAATGGCCAACCCAAAGTACATTGGTGGTTAGGAAGTTCCACCTCTTTGTTACTTTGGGGTTAATCAGGCTTTGACTATTGCAATGGTTCCAATCAACTTGACGGCACTGCCTTCCTAGCTCTTTGCTTTCAGTATACTGGACATCAAATTCTCATAGGCAACTTGAAAGGTCATCCACTTTTGGTATCGACAAGATGTCTGTGCTGCTTCTAACCACTAGTTTTTTTGTAGTGAACTTAATTGGCAGGTGATCCTTGGACAGACATTGGATGGCTGGATATCTGTGTATTTCCAACTCTTGTAGTGTACCTTAGAGGCCATCCTTGGGTAATGACCAGATGGGCCACACATTGGTATATGATTATTCTCTTAATGTTGGGAATTCTATGCAAACATGGAGGGAGGGCCTGCATCTTGTCCCAGTACTAGAAGTTGATTGTTCTTTTTTTTATGAAATCACCGGGGAGGAGGGAGAGACCCCACATGAATATATGGATGATTTGGCCCTTATGGCCTGATGTCAAGGTTACAATAACAACACTTCAGTACTAAAGGTTGATTGTTCTTGAGAGAAGTAAGGAGCTGAAGTAGCTCATCTTGCTACTGTGTGAAGTGTTGTACCTCTTTGTCCCTAAGAAAGCTCAATTCAAATAGTGAGTAAGACAACAAGCTACACATGGGTACAATAAAGGACATTCCAACGCATTCAGTCTGAAGTGTCTATAGTTTTGGGTCGTAGTGAAACAACACGAGAAGGGTCTGAAGTGTCTATAGTTTTGGGTGGTAGTGAAATAACACGAGAATTGGGGATTTCACTGACAATTTCAATAAGATGACCTTGAGCAGGGAGTGGCTACAATCCCTCACCTCTTAAATCCATACATCCCCATATGTATAAAATAGTGATAGAGGTGAGGTGTGAGAGAGGCAAAAGTGTCTCTACACCCACTATGCCTTCAAGAGACATAATCCGGCCAGGGAGGCTGGGAAGGGGAAACAAGAATCCAGGGAGGTTGGGCAGGGGAAACAAGAAGAGGATGATGGGGAATGGGAGGAGAGTAACTTGGGGGTAACCGCTTATCTGCAATGTTTGAAAGAAACGTAGATTTTGGAGGCCCCCTTCTCTGTCTCTAGTTTGCTCTGAGTCTTTGCCTCCATCGAGCGAAATAGGAAGGGCCGAATTTGGGAAGTCAAAGATTTTCAAACTTTGTAGTTGTGGAGGTAATAACAATAGTCCTTATATTTCGGCTGCTATTTCCTCGTCTCATCTTTGCTGGTCCACCACACCAAACCTAGTAAAATTCTCACACTTGCAAACAATGAATTTGTGGAGCTTTGGAAATAAGGCAATAGATGCGTTAGCTACCCTCCATTAGCACCACACTCTGCAATGGTGAGGTATTCAACTGGACATTGATATCTGACATGATCATCACCTTTAGTCAAAGAAAAGGCATCACTTGAGTCAATTATCTCGAGGGCATTTAGGGATGATAGCTTTTAGAGGAGAACTGACAGAGCAGGGCATCTCCACATAGTCATGCTTGTCCACATCGATCAGGGAAAGTGGCCTGGCTGATTTCTCTCGTCGATCAGCCAAAGAGCGAGATGATCAGATGATGCTAACTTGCCAAGGACAAATGGGCAGCGCCCCCGACCGTTTAATTTCGCTTATGTGGATGTACTACGAGTCATTGAACAGGGAGAACGCAACGAGAAGAGAACAAAATCACAACTCATCACCAGGACAGCTCATAAAACAAACCGAGGAACATTGTTCATGCAAAGTGCCCTGATTAATCTCCAATGATCGACCATATCAGTTCCATTTGCGGATACGTTAGACTTAATGGTCATGCATGGGGAGTTCGTGTGTGGTCCAGAAGGGGGCAGGATTAGGTTTAGAGCCCTTTACATAACGGCGTGCCATGCTAGAAGCCTCTCGAGTTTTCCTTCAGAAAGGGGCGAGGACGAG
This sequence comes from Miscanthus floridulus, assembly GCF_019320115.1. NCBI lineage: Eukaryota > Viridiplantae > Streptophyta > Magnoliopsida > Poales > Poaceae > Miscanthus > Miscanthus floridulus. Next base: position 50,178 of record NW_027096903.1, read on the forward strand.
GACGACAGCTAATGCCGTCACGCTCATACAGAGCCTGCGATAAGAATCTCAATTTGTAGGGCTCGCTGTCTGCCTGTGCGTGATGCAATGCAACCCAATGATTCGCTGTTCCTGTTTGTTATTATTGCCAATCATCAAGTTTCCGAGCATCTCCATTGGCGGATAAGTACTACTATGATTTTTTTTCAGAGGATAATGCAGCTAATTGTGTTTATTTTGTAAGTATATATCCACCCCGTACTCTTCATCTGAATAATAATGTCCATGCCAAATGTGTGCCTCGTTTTTCCAACTGGCAATTTGGCAGTTGAAATATGTATATGTCGAGCAAGAAATGCAGCATGCTGACTTCAATTTAGCTGATAAGTTTTTTTTAAAGAAGAAACAAGAAGTCCTGATAGTCGCTTACGACGATGACAGCCATGCTGACAGCGCATGCGTCGCTATATATTCCACGGCGTGCACTCGGCCATATTCTTGGTTGTTTGATTTGTTTTTCTAGCTGCACGCCTGCACATATGCTTGTAGTCATCGCGCTCAGTGCTCGCTCTACTTCACAGTAGTTTCATCCACCTAGCTAATTCTTCGATCTGACAAGTTCCTAGCCACAGCATATATACGGTCATGTACCGCCACGCCACTGAAGCTGGACCAGTAATTGGAAGCACCAGAGGTTTTGTGCTTTCAGACGCACGTCAGGATCTCAATCTTTTTTCAGAACGTACAGTACGTAAGCACACAAGGCATATAGAATAAGTGAATAGCCCCTCCGATTAATCACTGGCCACCAGTTCGCGACTCTGGCTGACATAATGATGAGGGTTTAGTCGGTTGTGGGCGGCAAATTATATCCAAAAAAACCCTCAAACAGAAGCTAAACCCTTATCCCTGACTAAATTATTGTAATCAAGCGGTTGCTAAGCAAACCATCATCGAGGTGATGAGCTCGTCCTCTCCCCTGCACGAGCTAGCCGTCCTCCTCCTCCCGCGCCCCATATATATACCTCGGCTCTCCCGTCTCCGGCCTCACACACCACACAGCAAGCACAAGCGTAGAACCTGAGCTAAGCTACCAGCTAGAGAGCAGCTGCTGCTGGTCTGAGTCTGACATGGCGAAGGACATCGAAGCATCGGGGCCCGAGGCTGGCGAGTTCTCGGCCAAGGACTACACCGACCCTCCGCCGGCGCCGCTTATCGACGCGGAGGAGCTCACCAAGTGGTCGCTGTACCGCGCGGTCATCGCCGAGTTCATCGCCACGCTGCTCTTCCTCTACATCACCGTGGCCACCGTCATCGGGTACAAGCACCAGGCGGACGCGACGGCGTCGGGCCCCGACGCGGCGTGCGGTGGCGTCGGTGTCCTCGGCATCGCCTGGGCCTTCGGCGGCATGATCTTCATCCTGGTCTACTGCACCGCCGGCATCTCAGGTCCGGTCCTGCCGCCACCCTTGCATGCAGCATATATATGCGCGTGCCGCTCTTTTACTGCATTGAATCGTGTGCGTGACACGAAGATATCTATGTACGCATGCAGGTGGGCACATCAACCCGGCCGTGACCTTCGGCCTGTTCCTGGCGAGGAAGGTGTCCCTGGTCCGCGCGCTGCTTCGCTGGTCTGAAACTTGGCTGAAAAACACTGTTCCGGCTGAATTGTTGTGAGAGAAAAATACTGTTCCGGTTGAAAAAAGAAGCCGAACAAACCATTTTTAAGACAAGCGAACGGAGCCTCATCGCGCAATGCCTGGGCGCCATCTGCGGCGTGGGGCTCGTCAAGGGCTTCTAGAGCGCCTACTACGTGCGCTACGGCGGCGGCGCCAACGGGCTCAGCGATGGCTACTCCAAGGGCACCGGCCTCGCCGCCGAGATCATCGGCACCTTCGTGCTCGTCTACACCGTCTTCTCCGCCACCGACCCCAAGCGCAATGCCCGTGACTCCCACGTCCCGGTGAGTACACACATATACACAGTTAATTCAATTCTGGCCTGGTACACTGCTGATATATGAAGACATGTATATACAGTAAAACAATAGTGAACTGTTACTGTTAGCTAGTGGCAATATATACAAAGTACTCGATCGATGCTAAAGACTGTACTGTAGAGTTATGCATTCGACCAAAGGCAGAAATTAAACAGATGTTAAATAGAGCCTGCAGAAACCAGGAAGTGAGTTGAGAAAGGACTTGACCTGACGTGCATCAGTCCTTTCGACGACTTAGGACTCTCTGTCATAAAATATAAATCATTCTTGTTTTTCGAGAAGTCAGTTTTTCTAACTTTAATAAATTATATATAAAAGAATATTAATATTTATAATATATAATTAATATCATTAGATAGATCGTTGAATGTACTTATTTGGAGATAAAAATGTTGCACGTATTTTCTATAAATCTAATTAAAGTTGAGAAAATTTGACTTGCACACATTCTATAACGTTATTCTTTTTGGGACGGAGAGAGTAGCTTTAACTCAGGTTTAACTTTGCGGGAATACGAGCAAACTTCATAGTAAAAAGCCATCATCAGAAGGAAAAGCTAGAGTGCAGACTCCAGTTAAGAGTAAAAATTAATTAGAGCGCAAATCACTTCAGCGCGGGAAGCGTTTACATTAACACAAAGACCTTTGTCATAACTTGTAACCAAGTTGGGTAGGGCTGGTAAATTAAGCGTGCAACATACAAGAAACATCCTAACAAATTAATCGTCCCACTTTCTGAACATCTAGGTAGAGTCTGAATTTCTACTGCTTAGTTCATACTGAATGAACCAACGAGGCAACGCCCATATAGCAATTCAGACATGATAGCTCATGAGCCCGACAAATCAATCATTTTTCATGCCACAAATACAGTGTAATGCAACACAATTAGACATTCCATGTAGGGCACGTAATACAGCAATGGTCCCGAATCCCAGCTGTGCAGAGCTCTCAAAATCAGACGCATGTGAAGATGTATCCTGCTGCCGGATGCATGCATGAATTGGCAGTTTGGCACACTGCATATGCCAATAAAGCAGATAGGAAGATTCTCGTGTGCGTAGGCAGCAGTAGTGTCTTCAGTTGTCCCCGTCTTAATCGCTGCGCCCTCTACAGCGAACGTGAGGTGGCCATCGAATTGCAAATGATTTCATGACGATAAAATGTGTTAGGGATATATAGCAGCAAGGTGCAAAATTCCAAGAGAAACTTCTGGTCGAGTGTGGTTGCTTATTTTGCCTTTCAGATTTTGTGATGCATCCCTTTCTACTTTCTACAGTAGCTAGCTAGGAGCCTGCTAGAACCACGCGATTTCAAAATCCTGTGCTATTTTTTTCTGCTGGGACACATTTAAAAGGATACCCGTTTTGTCAGTAGCTGTTCGGATGATGTAGTGGATCATTAGGAAAATTACGATGATGTAACTGATCGATCGGCGAGCTAAATTAAAATATACGCAGCACTGACTATGGTTTTTCCTTGGATCTCTATATATATATGCAGGTGTTGGCTCCTCTCCCAATTGGGTTCGCGGTGTTCATGGTGCACCTGGCCACCATCCCCATCACCGGCACCGGCATCAACCCGGCGAGGAGCCTGGGAGCCGCGGTCATCTACAACCAGGACAAGGCCTGGGACGACCAAGTACGTACACGTATCACCTATCATTAGCACTAAGAATTTTAAAAATGGCACGATATTCAGAAAGCCTGCTCAATTTTTCTCATGCTCAATTGCTAGTTGGCAATAAAACAATGATTTTGTTTACTTAATGCGAACCAACGGCTCAGGACAAAGCTAATAAGCTAGCTCTAGCCTTACGACGACCATTGCTATTCCATCACAATGTATGTATATATATCGGGGACCTAATACCGGGATACCCCAGAAGGTGGAACCGATAACCACCGAACGTAAAAAACTTCTGGACGCATAAGGGCGCCATGTCATCCTTTGTTCGAATGACAGGAGTTCGGTTCCGCCTCGCCCGACACCCTTGGGACGGGCTCGGTCTCGCCCGAGGGCCGAGGGATAAACTCCGTCTCGCCCGACGCCTTGAGGACGGGCTCGGTCTCGCCCGAGGGCTGAGGGATGAGTTCCGTCTCGCCCGATCCCGGAGGGGTGGGGTCAGCCTCACCCGACGCCTTTATGGGATAACCCTGCCTCGCCCCAAAGGCTCAAGGCTAATCTCCGTCTCGCCCGACGCCTATAGGGCGGGCTCGGTCTCGCCCGAAGGCTAAGGGATAGATTCCGCCTCGCCCGATCCCGGAGGGATAAGGTTAGTCTCGCCCAGGAGATAGGGATTGGCCTCCGCCTCACCCGACGGCCCAGAACGAGCCTCGCCCTGATCGATATCTATCCTTGGTAACGATGGGTACAGGACGAGACAAGACGTTCGGGTCAACCATGACTCCAACGACCATACCCTGCGCCCTGACAGGAAGAGAACTGTCAGGGAACGACAGGACTGATGCTTAGACCCTTCCGGGCGCCGCAGAGCCCAAAAGGTATTACAGGTGCGTGCACCTCACTCTGTAGAGTTGTAGGCGCCGCCTTCAGCTCTGGGACACGGAACCCAACGAAGATATACGACAACCGCTACGCTCCAAGAACGGATTTGCTATCTCCACGAACGACGGATACTCCGTCACCACGCTATGGACCCAAGGGAGCGGGGGGCCCTCTTCCCGACCCCTCAGGTCCTCCAAGTCAGAGAGCCTTGGCCACGGCACTACACCGGACCCCGACCCCGAATTCTCATCATGGGAACCAGAAGGCGTGTGGAGCAAGGCTGGGGGGAGGCCCCTAAGTCAAAACCACTGTACTACAGCCCATACCCTGGGGGCAGCATGCTGTGACCGATCTGACATCCTACAGAGATATTGACGACATCATAAGCACTTATCTTCCTTCGCACTCATCAGAATGGAGGACCTGACCAGGTAGACATGAGCCACAAGGCTAAGTAGAGTACGCATCCTGGAGCTCTCACCCTTGTAAAGCCCGCCCCTTCATCTATAAAAGGGGAGGCATGTCCTCCATCAAAGGGACGGGAAAAAATAGGACCGAACAATAGAACGCACTCACACACATTCAAGCAGCTACGAAGCTCTTGACCACCTTTCAGTCCTTCGATTAGAGACTTGGGACCAGTCCCTCTCTCGGCAGTTTGTATCCCTTACTACAGATCGTTTACGGTGCTAATAACACAAGCAGCAACAAACTGGACGTAGGGACGTTCCGCCCAAACCAGTATAATTCCTGTGTCCTTTAGCGCACCATCCGAACCTAACGCGCATTACTATAAATTTACTTGCCGGTGCTTGTACGAAACACCGACAGTTAGCGCGCTAGGTAGGGGCTTTGCGCGTTCCAAATCAGGTCTCGGATGGCCACCCACGCAATCACCTGGGCCCCGAGCGCACACGTGCGTTTCGGCGACCTGGATTTCATCATCACGCTAGGAGGAGAGCTGGCGCTGACTGATTCAGCCGCCCCCTCTCCCCCTTCCATCAACCTCAGCCGTCTCAGGCTTGAGGGCCCACCAGACAACTCTCGAGGAGTCCCGTCACCCAAGGGGGCTTCCCACGACGCCACCATGTATCCGGAAAGGTCCGTATGGAGCGCCCCGACAGCGTTTCCATTCGGTCTCCGCAACGCTGCGGCGACCGCCGGCCGCCCTTGGGCGCTACGAGTGGTTCAATCACCCACGGACATCGAGTTCGTGGGGGTGATTGAGCGCGATACGGAGACCCTCTACGAGCTCCTCAACGAGAAGCCTGTATCGCTCTCCAGCTCAGATTCCAGTAGGGGGAGCCACCATCCTTCCCGAGAGTGCTACATGACGCAGACCCCCGAGGGTCACGTCGAAAGCGCCTCCAGGGAAGAGGCCACCCCTACAAACAATCCTGACGGCAGATCCGGGGAAGAGGGGACAGCCCCATCCCACCTGAGGATGGAGCAGCTAAGGGCTCGTCAGCAAGAGATCGACGAGGCCGGGCAAGGGCTCGCACGGTAATACGCTGACATCAATCGCGAAGATTGAAACGCCGCAAAGACGTGGGGGACGCAGCAGCGGCCACAGCCCGCACCGTACATCAAAGGATTCCTCACGCGACGGATGGTGGCCTTTCCTCACGTTTGCCCGAGCCCACCAGAACATCGCCGCAAGCGACCCGCTTGCTTGCAGGGCCTCCGGAGGCCGGCGACGTCCGAGGATCGACACGCTTATCGGGAGAGTTCGCAACGTTGCTCGAGCGGCAGCAGCGCAGCAGAGCGGAAAGTTCGTTGTCTACGACCGCGACACGCCGACACCAGCAAGCACGCTCCCTCAGTGCGTCCCCACCAAGGACGCATTCCGTACACAAACACCGCCAGCCGGCGGGCAGCCCTCCGTCGTCCCTGTACATTCAACGCCTCGGCCGTGGCCGCGACGTACGCAGCATCATCGACGCCCGGAGACGTGCCCACGGTGACGAGGGAGAAGCAGCGCGCTGTGGCTATCATCCCCGACGTGGAGGGCGCTACGACAGCAACGAAGACCGAAGCCCGAGCCCCGTTCTGCCCGGCCCTCAGGCCTTTGGCCGGCACATCCTCAACGCCGCGTTCCCCCTAAGGTATCGACCGCCTACGAACATTCCTAAATATTCTGGCGAAACAAATCCCGGGCTTTGGCTCGAAGACTATCGGCTTGCATGTCAGGCCGGTGGTGCGAGTGATGATAATTTATTATTCGCAATCTCCCGCTGTTCTTGGCCGACTCGGCACGAGCATGGCTGGAGCACCTACCGTCCAATGCTATTCAGAGTTGGGTGGATCTAACTGAGATCTTCGTGGGTAATTTCCAGGGCACGTACAAACGCCCTGGAAACCCATGGGACCTCAAGAACTGCCGTCAGAAGGCCGATGAAACCCTCTGCGGGTACATCCGGCGCTTCTCCCGACAGTGCAACGAGCTCCAAACGTCGCCGACGCCGACGTGATAGGAGCCTTTCTGTCCGAAACGACCTGCGAGTCCCTGGTCCACAAGCTAGGACGCAGGGGCCCGCGAACTACCAAGGAACTTCTGGACATCGCCACCAGTCACGCCTCTGGAGAAGAGGCAGTCGGAGCCATCTTTGATCGCTCCGACGGAAAGACAAGGCGGGACGAGGGCGCCAGCGAAGGCGCCTCCAACCGTCCCGCCAAAGGGAAAAAGTAAGAAGCAGCGGCGCGACAACTCGCTCGTGGCCGCAGCCGACCGCAAAGGTGGCCGGAAACCCGCGGAGGGCACTCCGAACCACTTCGAGAAAATGCTCGAGGGGCCATGCCCAAACCACGCCTTCCTGGCCAAGCACCTATACAAGGAATGCGGCCTTATGCGCAAATACTTGGCCGGGGGCCTGAACAAGGAGGAGAAGGGGAAGGAGCCTGTTCCCACCATTGACGACACGGAGGAGAAGGACGACGCCTTCCCAACACCGACCGGTGCCCTCATGATCTTTGGAGGATCAGCGGCCTACGACTCCAGGCACCGCCAGAAGGTCGCACGTCGAGAGGTCTATACCGCTGGACCGGCTATGCCAGCTTATCTCCGGTGGTCAGAATCCGCCATAACCTTCGACCGGTCCGACCATCCAGATGCCATCCCACACTCGGGGAGGTATCCGCTTGTCGTCGACCCGATCGTCGGTCCAAAGCGGCTCACCAAGGTACTGATGGATGGGGGCAGCGGCCTCAACATCATGTACGCCAAGACGCTCGACGAGATGGGCGTCGACCGAACGCACCTCCGTCCCGTCCGAGCACCTTTCCATGGCGTCGTGCCTGGAAGGCAAGCCGTGCCACTGGGGCAGATTGACCTGCCCGTCACCTTTGGGGATCGATCCAATTACCGAACTGAGACCCTCACCTTCGATGTAGTGGGATTCCCGGGGACTTTCCACGCCATTCTGGGGCGACCATGTTACGCGAAGTTCATGGCCGTACCCAATTACACATACCTGAAGCTGAAGATGCCAGGTCCCCGTAGGATCATCACCATCGGCACCTCCTTCCAGCGCGCTTACGAGTGCGAGGTCGAATGCTGCGGACACGCATCCGCGGTCATCGCGTCCGAAGAGCTCGTCACCCTCAGGGAGGAGGTCATTGAAGGGACACCCGACGCAAAGAAGTCGTCCGGATTGTTCGAATCAGTAGAGGGTTCCAGGGACGTCCTCTTGGATCCCAGTAGCTTCGAGGGCAAAAAAGTCTGAATCGGGGACCGCGCTCTCCTCCGCATAGGAAAGCGCGGCTCGTTGACTTCCTCCGCGCCAACAAGGACATCTTTGCGTGGAAACCCTCGGATATGCCGGGGCATCCCGAGGGAGGTCGCCGAGCATACCCTCCAGATCCTCCCGGGCTCCAAGCCGGTGAAACAACGCCTGCGCCGCTTCGATGAGGAGAAACGCAGGGCCATCGGCGAGGAGATAGCCAAACTACTGACCGCAGGATTCATTAAGGAAGTATACCACCTAGAGTGGTTAGCAAATCCTGTTCTTGTCCGAAAAAAGAGTGGGAAATGGAGAATGTGTGTTGATTATACTGGTCTCAACAAAGCGTGTCCAAAGGATCCATTTCCTTTGCCCCGAATAGACCAAATAGTCGATTCCACCTCGGGGTGCGAAACCCTCTGTTTCCTTGACGCATACTCAGGCTACCATCAGATCGCGATGAAAGAGGTCCGACCAGCTCGCGACATCTTTATCACGCCCTTCGGATCATTTTGCTACGTTTCAATGCCGTTTGGTTTGAAGAACGCTGGGGCGATGTACCAGCGCTGTATGCTTAGTTGCTTCGGAGACCTCATCGGGCGAACCGTTGAGGCCTATGTCGACGACATCGTAGTCAAATCCAAGCGGGCTGACCACCTTGTCGCCGACCTTGAACGCACCTTTGCGAAACTTCGGGCGAACGGCATCAAGCTCAATCCCGAAAAATGTGTTTTCGGAGTCCCGAGGGGCATGCTGCTCGGCTTCATCGTCTCCGAGCGTGGCATCGAAGCCAACCCAGAGAAGATATCGGCCATCACGAGGATGGGCCCGATCCAAAACATAAAGGGGGTTCAACGGATCACAGGGTGCCTTGCCGCCCTCAGCCGATTCATTTCATGCCTCGGCGAACGAGGACTCCCCCTTATCGACTTCTGAAGAAAACTGACCACTTCGAGTGGACAGCCGAGGCTCAGGAGGCACTTGACATGGTTAAACAATTTTTAACTAAGCCGCCGGTCCTAGTTCCTCCACGCGATGGAGAATCTCTCCTACTATATATATCAGCCACCACCCAGGTGGTTAGCTCCGCCTTAATAGTAGAGCGAGAGGAGAAAGGGCACACCTTCAAGGTGCAGCGCCCTGTATATTTCATCAGCGAAGTGCTATCCGACTCCAAAACCCGCTACTCCCAGATCCAGAAACTCCTCTACACCGTCCTCATCACCAAAAGGAAGCTACGCCACTACTTCGAGTCACACCCCGTGACAGTAGTGACGTCGTTCCCCCTCGGCGAGGTCGTTCGTAGCCATGACGCTACGGGAAGAACCGCAAAGTGGGCGCTCGAGCTGATGGATCAGGGCATTTCTTATGTCCCCCGAACGGCGATCAAATCTCAGGCACTGGCTGACTTCATCGCGGAGTGGACCGAGGTCCAGATACCACCAGCAGCCGTCGATCAAGAGTACTGGATAATGTACTTCGACGGATCGCTGATGAAGAAGGGCGTCGGAGCAGGACTAGTCTTAGTATCCCCCCTCGGGGTCCACATGAGGTACATGGTTCGGCTTCATTTTCCCTCATTAAACAACACTGCAGAATACGAGGCGCTCATC
>NW_027096904.1:0-23754 GCF_019320115.1 Miscanthus floridulus
TCTCCTGCGTGTTCGAGAAAAAAAAACTAATATAATAATTGTTGGTCAAAGGTTCGTCCCAATGAAACATGTGCCTTAAATTATGTGACCGGGAGTGTTAATGCCTTTTTATATTTTATAAGTTTTCCTTTTCGTTGGGTCTCATCTCTAGCCTACCCCAACTTTGGTTGGGACTAAAAGGCTCTGTTGTTGTACTAGATTGTACTGTACCCGTAAAAACCTAAAAATTGCTGTTCTGTATTACTAAACTTTATTTTAACCTCTTAGTGCCACCTCTTAGTAACAGCCTAACAGGTAGTGATACTCACCTACTCCAAGATGGGTGTTTACACTAGCATATCGTGCTGTTCCTGTGAGGTTTTTGTTCTCCCTACAGTAACAACAAAGAAAAACATATAAGCTTCGAACCTGTATCCCAAGCTGTAACAGAACAAAAAAAACTCTTTTCCAATAACTGTTTTTAATATAATGAAATAAGTAATCACCTATGATAATTAGTCCTTTTCTTACAATGTTAGTATGGTACTAATAATATGTAATGTTACTCAGTGTCCCAGTTCTTTCTTAAAATTGCAACGACGATCTTTAAAAATGGTTGTACATATTCCTTTTTTCGGGAGGGCGTTGGGAGAAAGAGAGAGGGGGGGGGGGGGGGGGGGGGGGGGGGGGGGGGTCGTCACATCGCATGGAGTTTAAATCTAGAAAAGAAAACTCAGTTTAAAACCGTTCAGATTTTATTGAACCGACCCAGTTAAGATTTCAGGTAGATTGCATGGAATGGCAGTAGAAATATATAGCTTTTGGAACCAATACATTCAGTAGCAGATATCAACCCATGTTATGTTCCAAGCACAGTAACACAAATTCTTAAGCAAGGTTCAATTAATTATTAAACAGCCATGCCAACCAAGCTGTTAACCAAAATAGGCAAAACAATACATCTGTCAAACAGAATATAGTAAGTGAGGATATCCCAAAGGTTGCTTCTACAGGGTTCAGAAACTAGTGTCTGATACTAAGCAAATAGCATTCATAGTGAATGACAAGTACCGTGCTAGAAACATTCCAGGTATAAAGAGAAATTGCTTCATAGCAATCATAAGAACCGTTTCTGATTACCTGTATGGTATGTGTCTATGAGTTTGGAGGTCTCGATACTTCTTTGCAAGGCCATAGTCAATGACATAAACCTGTAAAGAGTGCACTCAATTTTTAAGCAGTTATACCTTTGCTGGCAGTAAGCACATGTTATATCAATCACTAAAAAAACACACTTGTTTCTTGGTAGTAGTTGCACGAAATATACATGACAGAAGTTTGGATGCAGATATTATCTCATAAAAGTTAGCACAGCTAGAGTAACCTTCAATGCACAATAAGAACTTTTAGTCCTTCCAAAGACTTGATATGTTATAAATATCATATATTAAATAAAACATATTCAAGCTACAGCCATTCAAATCCATAGACATCAATTGAAGTAGCTTCTCAGTTGCAGTAAATATTGTAACAAAAAAAATAAAGGAGTCTGGGTTAATTCAGTCATCATGATCCAGAAGTGTCCTGAGTGTTATAAATAGCAGGCCCTGGCATTTAGCGATCTGTCTCAAACAGCTAATGGCCGGCTAAATCGGGCTATAGCGGCCAAATTGTACATGGGAGCAAATAACTAGACCCTCCTCAAACAGCTATCCTGAGATAGCTTGAGCTATAGCAGGAGATTTAAAAGTTAAAACCCTGCCTGTGACGGCAGCTATGCAGAGAACAGTCTATGGCCATTGTGCTTGAATTTTAGCCTGACTTGTGTGCTATGATTGGAAGACTCAAACCAGCCACAACAAAAGTTTTATCAGTAACATGCTCATGAGTGGCACCAACCTGACTTGCTTTACGGCCTAAGCCCATGAGGAAGTTGTCTGGCTTGATATCACGATGAAGAAACCCCCTCGTGTGCATATACTCTACCCTGGCTATCTGTATGAAAACAACAGGAAGACAATCACTTGGCAAGCATCCACCAAATAAAAATTCAAGAATTGAGAAATAGGGCCATCAATTTTACAGGTATGTTGCCATACAGGTAACAAAAGCTAAAAAAATAAAATGACATGACCTGTAGAAGAAACTAACCATCTGATCAGCTAGCGTAAGTACTGTTTTAAGAGAGAACTTTCTGTTGCAGTAGTTGAACAAGTCTTCAAGACTTGGACCAAGAAGATCAATGACCATGACATTGTACTCCCCCTCCACTCCAAACCATTTCAAATGAGGAATTCCAGCTGAAGTTTGGAAAAGAAATATATTAAATCAGTGAAAGCATATGAAGCAAGCGACCTGTGTCCTTGTATTAGTACTTACTTCCCCCTTGGAGAAGCATGTACAGTTTCGATTCATAATGAAGCTGAGGATGCCTTGATTTTACAGATTCCTGGTAAACATGAGATGAAGGAAAACGGTCAGGTAGCATGTCTTGACTCTTGAGGCTGAAAGGGGGACTACCAAGACTAAGACTGACAGATCATATTGCTTGAAAATGGCTAACCTCATTCTGTCTCAATATGTTCAGGCTAGAAAGCCATTACATATAGAACAATATAACCTAAATACACCCCCACTTCTTTTTTTGCTACAGTCAATCCATAATCCGTGTCATATATATACAGGATAAAAAGTAAAATTTAAAATTATCTTATCATGGACCACCAGAAATCAACTTTCTGCAAGTGCTTTTTTCATATGCTCAAGCACTATGAAAATTTGACTTGTTACTTTCTTTTTTTTAAAAAAAAAATAGGTGCTGTTATACAGCCAGACTAATGAAAGGTAACAGCACCATGATTGGAACTGGATCCACAGGTCAATTCGCATGGACAACCAAGAAAAGGTTTGAAAGTCTTGTTATTAGTCATGTAAAAATATAACTCGGAACCATACCAATCTTTTGAAAAGCAATTACATGCAGAACACCATTCATTTTCATAATTATGTCACACCGTACACAAGAATTCATCACGAAACCGTTTCTAGCAATGGTTGACCAAAGATATGTATGCATATGGAACAAACTAATGCCGAATGTCAGGCATATACTTCCACGAGAGAAAGAAAAATGGTCCACGAACAGTATCAGATTATCTCATACCAACTTGATAGCCACCTCCTCGCCGCTCTGTACGTTGACGCCTGCAGCCCAAAAAAACATCAGCGCATCAGCAACAAACGCGGAACGACGAGCAAAACAAAACAGCGGCGCGTAGGAACCCGCAGAGACGCGTGAGAGATTCAATCAAGAACCCGGCAAGGCGCGTACCGAGATAGAGCTCCCCGAAAGATCCGCTCCCGATCTTCTTCCCAAGCTTAAACTTCCCTCCGATCACGTGCTCCATTCCCGCAACACCGCCGCACGATTCACCTAGCCAACAACCGCCCCGCAGATCGTCCCCCTCCGATGGGGAGCGCTCACATTGCCCGTCCGCAGCAAGATTCGAGCCCGGAACGCCCGGGAACGAGGGTTTCCCCGGATCTCCGGACCAAAGGTAGATTCCGCGCCGCGAACCGCCGCGTGCGACGGAGCAGTCAAGGCCGACCGGCGGACGGGCGGGCGGCGGCGGTGAGGCGGATCGAATTGCCGAGCCAACTCGGAGGTTTCGGGTAGAATTCGGGGCCTGGGGCGAGGGATTCGCGTCTCTGATTTCCGGGGGATTTTGGGTAGCGTTTGGTTTGGAGGTAAGATGAGTGGGTACGGTCCCGTATCTGATTTATGGAACGGGATAGCTTTATTTTTTTTTTTAGTCGACGAGAGACAGGATCGATTCATTTTGTGTTTAGTTTAGAGACATAAAAAGTGAGATGAGCTACCGATAAGTGGAATCCATTTATAAGTTTTTTTTTATTATTATTATTTTCTTTCTCTTCTCCTTATCTGTTCCTCTCTCCTTATCTCTTCCTCCCTATGCCCGCCAGCCACTCGTAGCAGGGCCAGGGCGCAGATCACCTGCCGGCGACTTGCAGCAGGGCAGCCCCGCACCTCCTCCGCCAGAGCCTGGACGCGCGCTGCCCCGGGCTTCCTCCGCACGGCGCCCCGAGCCTCCTCCGCAGGTGGGGTTGGAGCTCACGCGGCGACGGCAGGACCAGCCCCTAGAGCTCGCCCTCCGTCGGCTACCTTGCCACGCCTCCTCCGCAGCCCTCGACCCCGCGCCTCCTCCGCCCCGTGTCCCGGGCCTACTCCGCCCGCGCCTCCTCCACTAGAGCTCGCCAGGGCCGGGCACGGCGGTGCGCGGCAAGGCCGCAGGCGAAGCTCGCCGGGACCGGTACAGGAATCGCTCGAGCGCGTGGCTCCTCTCTCTCCTCTTCTCCGTGTCCGGCACGGCTCCTCTCTGCGACCTCGTCCGCGTCCGGCACCTCCGTCGCTCGCTCGTCCCCCCCTAGGACGGACCCCATCCGTGAAATTTTGGGGGATGGGGTCGCCCTGCATCTCACGCGAATATTCGCGTGGATGACGTCCCGGCTCCACTTTGCCCCCAAACCAAACAAAGTCGATCCCGAGACCATCCCACCTAGTCCTCCTAACCAAACACACAGTTAATTTCGGGTGGTGGGATGGAGGGGCTCATTAATAGAGTTGAGGCTTTTTAATTGTGTACCGTTAAAAAAAGTTTATAACCATGCACAAGCCATTAAAAAAATTCAGTTGAAACAGTACCACCGTTCTGAACTTTTTTTTCTCTCCAAATCATTCCGTCCATTTTTTCTATCTAATGGTGTCAAACAGACAGATAAAATAACCATTTTACTCTATAGTTGGGTCCGTTTGGCAGCCATCTAAACTTTCTCTTTGTCTTTCTCTTCTCTTTCATGTGCACACGAAGGCCAAAGGGAGCTCTGCGCCGTCCACCAGGGGCGCATCCACGGCGTGCTGCTGCCGTCGAACTAGTCCGCGGTGGGCGGCTCCTTGTTTGTAAGCGACCGGGCGTCCTTCTCCGGCTTGTCGTCGTTCGACAACTCCAACTCCTCGTTCCGGATGCTCTAGTCGCAGCAGTACTCGGGCCCGCTGGATAGCTACAGCGGCAGCAGTAGCATCGTGTCGCCATCGACATCGACATCGACGTTGGCCATGAACTCGGGTGTGTCGTCGGTGTCACGCCACCCCGCATGCACCGACGAGCAGATCCTCGCGGACCTCTACGCCACACGTCATCGGCGGCGGTAGGCGTCTTTGCAAGGCCAACTTGCTCCTTGGTGGCCTTCCTTGGCGGCCTCCACAGGGCCGTCGCGTCGGTGCTGCGTGCATGGCCGTGCGTGTCCCCCGACGGCGGGAAGGAGCACATCGTGGCAGTCGGCAATGGCGCACCGGACGTCGACGGTGGTGGTGGCGCGGCGAGGGTGCAGTGGGCGCGCGGGAAGGCCAGGGAGGACAGGGTGCACATGGTTGTGTCGGAGGAACATGGCTAGATGTTCGTCGGCATCTACGACGGCTACAATGGGCCTGACGCCACCAACTACCTCGTCGTGCACCTGTACGCGGCCGTGTGCCGCGAGCTCAACGGCGTGCTGCTGCGCATGGAGTCTGAGGATGAGGATGAGGAGTCTGAGGTGGCGGCGCGGTGCAACGGACGTGCACGCGGCATGCGGGAGCACGGGCACGACGTGCTGGACGCGCTTGCCCGCGCCTTGAGGAGCACGGAGGCCAGGTACTTCGCGGAGGCGGAGATGCGCGCGGCGGTAAGGCAGCCCGAGCCCAGCCTTTGTGGCATCCGCGAGACCGCGACGGCGCGGCGTGGGAGTGTTGAGCTCCGCCCCGGCCGCCGTGGGAGCGCAGGGGGGGGGGGGAGCTCTGCCTTGCCCTCCACGGGCGCGGGTGCAGGAGAGCTCCGCCGGCCACCGCGGGTGCGTGCACGGGGGCAGCTCCGCCTCGTCCACCGCGGGCACAGGGGCGGGCGAGCTCCGCCCGGCCGCCGCGAGCGCGCGCACCGGGGAGCTTTGCCGCGGGCGCGGGCGTGGGCGCTGGCGAGCTCCGCCCGGCCACAACGAGCGCGCGCAGGGGGGAGCTTCGCCCCAGCCACCACGGTTGTGTGTGGAGGGCAGCTCCGTCCCTGCCGTCGCTGGCGCGGGCGCAGGCGAGCTCTGCCTGGCCGCCGCAAGCGCGAGTGAGTGAGCTCTGCCGCGGTGCGGGCACGGGAGAGCAAGCTCCACCCTGGCGTCGGTAGGGCGCAAGGCTGGCGCGTGGCGAGGAGGAAGGTGGAGCTAGGTCACTGACAGCTTGACCCCACTAGGTAGAGAGAAAGAAGCAAGAGAATAGGACGAGAGAAGGGTATTTTGGATGTTTACACTGACCAAACCCATGTGTAAGGGCTGCCAAACGGTGAAAAACAAATAGAACACCGACGGAATATTTGAAGAGCAAAGAAGTTTAGAACGATGGCACTCGTGTGAGCTTAACTTTTTAAATAATTTATACGTAATTATAAACTTTTTAATGGCACATGGATAAAAGCCTTTGTAAAGAAAGCGTAGAGGGGATGGGTGGGACGCGGAAATCGTGGGAAACGGACGGGGGCTGGGCAACGGATAGGAGGGATAGGGGAGCACGGCGATGCGTTCCCGTTTCTTTGTGCCTGCGGTCTCCATTTTCCTGATCCTTGTCTGCTGGTGTGTTGCCTTTTGCCCCGGTCTTTTGTTGCGTCTGGTTTTTGTGCTTTCGCATGGTTCTTTCTTTACGTAGATTCGTAGAATACTAGTTTCTGTGAGATGCGGAAATCCTCGTTGCAGGAAAAAGAACGTCTAGATATTCATGGGACATGTTTGGAACGTATAAATTTTAAAATTTTATAGAAAAATAGTTTATTTAAAAAAAACGAAGGAACAATTCGTCACATTCCAAACAAGTCCTGATTTAAGGGCTTTCCTATCGCGACAGTGTGGTTAGAGCATCTCCAGCGGCACGAGAAAACTTCAACCCTAAAAACTAGTTATTGAGGAAGATACAAAACGTGTTTTGGGATTTTGAAGGTCTTCTCTTCAGCAGAACGAAAAAATCTAATCCACGATAAGAAAAATAGTGGATTGGGGGAAGAGATCTCTCCTTCATTTGAGGGGTGGAAGACTATGATTTGAGGGACTGAGAAAATTTTCTCTTTAGGTTGGGGAACTACTGGAGTTACAAGATCTCCAAAATAATATTTTTTTTCTCATTGAAGGTTAGAAAAGAGGACTTGTCGGTGCGAAAAGTGATCAACAAGTAAATATTTATAGTTTTGCCGTGCGTTGTGATCGGATGTGGCCTAACACTCAATGACACATGATTTATACTGGTTCAGGCAACGTGCCCAACGTCCAGTTTCAGTCGGACGGTGACTTCATTCCTGAGCCCAGGTGCTCGAAGTTTGCTGTAGGGTTACAAACGAGTATGAATAAGAAGATGGATGTTAAAGACCCGGTCGGACTCTGAACCGAAGGACCGAGAGTGACGGAGGCTCTAATGTGCGCTAAGTATTGGAGCGTATGCTCTGTGTAGCTTTAGAGTTCTAGAGCTATTAAGCTATTCGAGTTCTCAGGTCCTCGAGTGCTCGAATCGTCTAGCTTCTCTTTTTTAGGAGAGCCAGAGAGCCGGAGAGCTTTTTAGGAGAGAGATCATGCCCTTTTTATAGTCGAAGGGGATGGCCTTATAAGTCAGAAAAAGAGAGAGAATGTATACGTGTGCTACCTAGTCTTCTTGCCCACGCTGTCGGGTACGAGACGGTCATCAACGCCCACAATACTGTTTATGTCCAGATGCATGTGGCAGGCTCTACCGTGTTCGCCTGGTATGGCAAACGTCGACGCCTACAATACTATTTGTGTTCTGACACGCCTGGAAGGTTGCATAGTGTCCATCTAGCATGGCCTAGTAGCACCGTCCTGCAGGTGCGCAGGGTATGGCAGGGTACGGTCCTCGGTATTGCGGTTTGACTTGAGCGCCTTACCTTATCTGCTCCGCCTAATCTCCGAGCCCTCATCGAGCGGGCGCCCCCAGTCGACCGTTCCTAGTCGGCCCCGACTATGTCGGTCAGGAAGAGCCGCGAGTAGAGGTCCGACGTATCTCCGGTTGGAAAAGGAGGTTGAAGTCGGACGGTGTCCCCATCTTGGCCAGGCCTTTCAGTCGGGGACCGGATCGTTCTCCCGGCCTATCATTATGTATATGGGCCAGCCCGGGAGGCGCGCGTTGTCGCTACGCCGTCTGGTGGGCCAAGTTTCTACTGGGAAGCGGGTCCATTGGGGATCCCGGGTTTATGAACCCGATAGGAGCCCCCGAGCCCTTTTGGGACATCTGTGAAGTCGTAAATGGGTTGTTTACACTCGTTTCACGAGCACACCCGGTGGGTGTAAGATTGTGGGTCGCCGTCGGACGAGACAGAGCGCAAACCCGAAGTGTCGTGCGCGGCTGAGGGGTCGAGCGAGATGGGGCGCCAACCCAAGCGTCGGGCGCGGCCGAGGATGGAGTGCCAACCCAAGCATTGGGCGCTAACCCAAGTGTCGGGCATGGCCGAAGGGTTGGACGAGACGGAGCGCCAACCCAAGTGTCAGGCGTGGCCGAGGGGTCAGGCGAGAAGGAGCGCCAACCCAAGTGTCGGGTGTGGCCGAGGGGTCAGGCGAGACAAAGCGCCAACCCAAGTGTCGGGCACGGTCGAGGATGGAGCGCGAACCCAAGCATCGGGCACCAACCCAAGTGTCGGGTCGGGCGCCAACCCAAGTGTCGGGTCAGGCGCCAACCCAAGTGTCGAGCGTGGCCGAGGGGTCGGGCGAGACAAAGCACCAACCCAAGTGTCGAGGGCGGCTGAGGGGTCAGACGAGACAGAGCACCAACCCAAGTGTTGGGCGCCAACCCAAGTGTCAGGCATGGCCGAGGATGGAGCGCCAACCCAAGTGTCGGGTGTGGCCAAGGGGTCTAGCGAGACGGAGCGCCAACCTAGGTGTCAGGCGCCAACTCAAGTGTTGGGCGTGGCTGAGGGGTCGGGCGAGACGGAGCACCAACCCAAGTGTCGGATGCCATCCCAAGTGTCGGGCACGGCTGAGGGGTCGGTCTAGTTTCATTCATTACCCCATCCGCGGTTTCTGCAATCGGAGGGGTTGAGCTAACGTCGCTTGCCTTGATGGCTGTAGTGACGCGCTCGGTGAGCTTAATAACGGGTACGTCCGAGTGGAATCCGGGTCCGTCATTCGTAATGGGGTCGGCATAGTCCTTATGTGGCATTCCACTGCTCCTTAACCCGCCTCCCAGTAGATGCTCGAGCCATTCTGAAGACTGACTCGAGTGGCCCACTGGCCTCCCCTCGATGGAGATTCTGTGGGCATGGCTCAAGGTCAGGATCGAACAAGAAGGTCGAGATGACCCTATCTGCTTCTGAGCGGATCGGGCGAGGGCCGCTAGGGCTCATATGTGTTTTCTCCCCTAGCTCTGTTTGACGTGAGGTGGCCTCGAGCCCTTTGTGGGTCGGCCTTCAAACCTCGGTCAGTCGTTGCTCATATCAAATGAGGTGACTTCTACTTCATGACGCAACATGAAGTGTTGTGATGCAACAACTACATATGTAATGCTTGGATATATGGGATGAATGTATGGATCAATGTATGAATGCATGCATGAGAATGGATGAATGAATGATTATGCACTAGAAAACAAAAAAGGGGGTTTGGTAAGGTTACCTCGATGGCTCGAGTGATGGGTCTGGGGAGCTCCTATCGGATATGTTCGAAAGCGATCCGTGTTCATCATTCATGATAGGGTCGGCATAACCCGCATGAGGCATCCCACTGCTCCTTACCTGTCTCTTGGTAGCCGCCCAAGCCGTTCGATTGACTTGGGTGACCCGTTGGCCTCTCCTCGATGGAGATTCCATTGGTGGACCCTTCCATACCCTGCCTGGGAAGGTGGAGGATCGTTTGCATGCGGTTGTGCCTTATTTCCCGTGCCCATGTTGAGGTAGTGATGGGCCTTGTCTAGGCCATGTCCCGCTAACCAGGCAACGTTTCGTCGGGCAGCACGCATCCCATCTGCCAGGGCCATGTCCCGCCACACGCCTTTTTGCATTAAATAGGGGGAAGGGAGAGGATTTTCCTCTCGTTCTTTCGCCTTCCTTCAACCGCCGCCTTTCCTCCTTCCTCCTTTTCGCCAAGTCTATTCGTGTGTCGTGATGGTTTTTAGGAGAGAGGAGGGTAGAGCGAGGGAGAGGAGAACTCGTAGATTCATTCGTAAATCCAAGGCGCAATGTCGAACTGGAGGCCTTCCAACGTGGATGAGGAGGTGCTAGCCGCCTTCGCCGAGAAGGTGCTACTCCCGTCAAAGGAGGTGGCACATTGGTGGGCTCCTGCGCCAAGGGAAGTTGTTCCATAACCCTAGGCCGACGAGGTCATCTCCTTTCTTGCCTTCCACGAGCGTGGGCTCGGGTATCCCGCGCAATGGTTCCTACGCAGGCTCCTCAATGAGTGGGGCCTAGAGCTGCAGCACCTCAACCCGACTGGTGTACTATGCATCGCTAGCTTCGTCACCATCTATGAGGCCTTCCTTAGGATGGAGCTGCACGTGGACCTCTTCCGGTGGATCTTCAGTGGGTGAGCCCTGTCTGAGGGGAAGCCACCCAGAATTGTGCCGGTTGGAGGATTTGCCTTGCAGAAGAAGCCAAAGTCGTCAGTCCCCTACCCTATGTACTCCCCCTATGACTCCAATCAGGGGTGGCACGGTGAGTGGTTCTACATCAGGAACCCAGTGGAAGCGCCATTCCCGACGTTCCCCAAAAAAGGCCGGAGAGGAGGGAAAGCTAGTCGTGGGGTCTCGCCGATCGGTAGAACAAGTTGGAGGTTATCAAGACAGAGCTTCAGAGTCTTGTGCAACATGGCCTCGATGGGTTGTGGGTCTTTCATACCTTCTTCACCATCGGGTCGCCCCATTGGCGGAAAGAACGCGGCCGATGTGGGAATTCTCTGGCCTGATGGATCCCAACCGCGTGTTGCCGAAGGAGTTTCCAAAGGATGAAGTCTAGAGTCATCTCAATCGAGTGCTACAGTTGAGGGATAAAGACTATCTCAAAGGGATGCCCGATCCCCTTCATGCCGTGAAGCTGTCCAATTTGGTATGCCCCCCTTTTTGTGACATTTTCCTTCTTATTTTGATGTTTTTATTGATTCTGAGTTGCCCATTTTGAAGGGACTTGTGGGCTATAAATCCTAGCCACATCTTCTGAGAGGGCCAAAAGGCATGGCTCGACAAGCTACCTAGAGGGAGGCGACGCTTGCCAAAAAGAAGAAGAAAGCGGAAAAGGCCCGGAGGAGGTTCAATAAGAAGGAGATCAATTGACATGTCCGGGGGGCAAGAGACGGAGTGACATGGAGGCAGAGCTTGAGTCGGAGGAGCCCATGGAGATGGGTGATGACACAAGTGCCTCAGAGGACAAAGGAGTCAGGGGTGCTGTTGTGACCTCGGTGGACCACCATGAGCTCACGACTGCGTCCATCGGTGGCGGGCGTGATGTGGAGACGCGCGACAACGTTCTTGAGTCGAGGAAGCACGCTGTGAGCGAAGACACCACCCTCGAATGAGAGGCAAAGTAGGCACGGTTGCCACGCCCTTCAGAGGCATCATTGGCTTCATGCCCCCTACTCCGAGTGTGGCAGAGCACACCAGTCGTTCGGGGGGACATGATTGTTCCCCTGCATCTTCGAGGTCAGCGCGTGTGCACGACCCCCAACGGGGGGATGCCCCTCCAATTGCTTCGGTGGTTTCGCCACAAGCTGGCGGTCGCAGCCATTCACGGGCCGATCAGGGACCCGCCGGGTTGGCCCCTCCCTCGGCCGATGTGAGAGGACATGGGTCACAACCCACAAGTGATCCTCATCTAGTTGGCTCATCGTTAGCCGGTCAGGGCTTCAGGGCTCTACCGCTTTTGTCTTGGTATTCATTCATGCTCCGTTTTATTCTCATAGTTGAGTTTTTGAGTGTGACTAACCTACGCTTGTTTGATAGTGGCCAGGTGCGGGCGGGACTGGGAATCTCCCCACCTCCCGTGCGAGAAGAGTGGAGACCCAGCCTGTAGTGGGTCTCGATAAGTGGCGGGGGAAGTAGGTTGGTGGTGGCGTGACCTTCCCTACTATGGGTTGCGTCTTCCCGGCTAGTCGCGAGAACGGCGGCAGCGGCGACAGTTGTGGTGGCAGTGATACCTGTGGTGATGACTGAGTTTTAAGGGAAGAAATGATGTAACTATTCGATGTTCCATGTGTTGGTGAGAACATTGTTGTTGTCGTCCTTTAGCCGGTGGGCGCCCGATCAGATCACCTAGGTCACCATGTAGGGTCCTTTCCATGGTGGAGAGAGTTTATGTTTCTCTTTAGTTGACTGGGTCCTTTGGATTACAAGGTCACTGTTGGGTTCATAAACCCGGGGTCCCTCGCGGGCCGGCTTCCCCGCAAAGGCTTGGCCCAAGCAGACAGCGCGTAACTCATGGGTCAGCCCAAGTGTCTAAAACAAAAGGCTAGAAGGGTGGTCCAGTCACCGACCAGAATGTCAGGCCGAGGAGGAACAACATCCGCTTGTCGACTCTGGCCCACCTCTCCGACCAGAGTGCTCACTTCGGTCTCTAGCCGCCTCCGGATGGTCTCTCTAACTAGAAGGCCTGGCAAAGCACTACCTCTGACTCTGACCCTATGTCTCCGACCAGGGTATGCAAAGACCCTGCTCACTGCTCTTCTCCGGCTGGCACAACCAGAGCCGACTGGGACCAACCGATCGAAGACGCCCGCCTGGAAGGGACCAGGGAATGAACGGAGAAAGCAAGGCAAGGCACTCAAGTTAAACCATGATACCAGGGACCATACCCTATCACCTGCCAGAACTATACTCTATAACCACCCTGACACAAACAGTATAGTAGGCACCGACATTTTCCTCTATAGTATTATGGGCGCCGTTAACTCCCATACGGTAAGGACCCCAACATGCCTATGGGCATCGATAGTGTTGCGGGCGCTGAGATTTACCGTACCAAGTTAACATAGTGAAACTCCTCACATGCCTCTAGGCATCAATAGTATATGCAGGTGCCGACATCTGCCATACCTAAAACAAGACGACATAACCTCCCACGTACAACCGACATCCAATAGTGTTGTGGACGCCTATCATCCTCATGTACCTACTGCATGGGCAACAAGATTTAGAAGCATACGAACTCTCTCTCCCTCCCACTTGTAAGGCCATCCCCTTCATCTATAAAAGGGGATGCGCTCTCTCCCAAGAGACTAAGTTGATTCAAGTTCATACAAGTCATTCTAGATTCATTAGATCAACCAAGTTCACTAGCTCACAACCACAGAATCGCCAGGTTCAGACCTCAAGTACACGCTTGAACACTTAGCTCATAAAGGAGCTCCTATCTCTCTCGGCCCTTTCGACCAGAGCCAACTGGACCTCTCATGCACCCCATCTTTCTCCTTCTTATTTGTAACCCCACTGCAAACTTCGAGCACCAGGGCTCAGGAATAAAGTCACCGACCAACTCAAACTAGACGTAGGGCATGTTGCCTGAACCAGTATAAACCCTGTGTCATTAGGTGCTAGGCCACCTTCGATCATAACATACGGCAAAACTACAAATATTTACTTGTTGGTCACTTTCTGCACCGAGAGTTGGCGTCGTTCGTGGGGAAGATGTTGTACGTTCAACACTTTTTGGTCATCAGATGGCCCACTTTTCTACCACCCTCGCCATGGCAGGCTCTGGCAATTTGATTTGCTTTGTCTCACTGAAGTTTCCCACGCTCCCACCTATTGGGATGTGGGTTCCACCCGTCTTCGAGCCGTCCTAGGCCTTCCTCTTCGGAAGCCTAAACTTCATCGCTGATCGGCTCAGCGTACAACACCTCCACGAGGAGGCACTCATCCTGGCACCCATTGGAGGGGTGCCCTCCATCGACTCCGGGGTGCACGACTTCAACGACGCGGCATCTACATGCCATTCTGAGCAAACTCTCTGCTCAAACCCCACTGTAAGTAATATGCGTACTGTTATTTACTCTTTATCTACTATCTCCCACCGATCATCCAAAGGGACCGTACTACCCACGCCATGAACATCGTACGTTCGATTCCCCTACAGCCTCATGCCCCCCATGGATGCATACGCTCGGGGGCTCCGAAGGATGCTGGCACCATCCCCCCTCACATCCAAATTCATGGGAATGGTGAGCTATGCTCCTGCTACTCTCCATGAACTCCTGGATGATGAGGGTGAGAGCAACGGCTCTAGCATCGGTGACGCGGCACCTCGCCACTGTCTGTCCCGGGAGTGCGCTATGGTGGATGCTTTGGGATAGCCGCTCGTGGTTGTGGAATCTATGCAGACTCGCACCCCTCTAGACCCACGTGCGGGGGGCCCTTGTGTCTACGCAAGAGCACATCGAGTAATTAAGACAACGGTGGCAAAACCAGCCATCGCCTATGGCGACGCATTTGGTACAGCATGTTGCTCCCCATCTGCATGGCCCCACGGGTGGCACCTGTCATGTCCAACACGACATCATGAACAAGGGGAACAATCTCCCACAGTTCACTTAGGCTGGCTAGAACATCATCGCTGCGGCAATGCTTCTGCGCTGCGTTCCTGAGTCTGTCGACCCCTAGGAGCGGGCAGTCTATTGGAACCTCTAGGTTCTATTAGAAGCCACCGCTGTTTAATAGGCGAAAAGCTCCGCATCATGACTCCAACACATGCCCTCTCTCCCCACCGGGGGAACGGGGATGCGCCAGACGGATCGCTCCATCCGCTCGCTGCTACAGCCACTAGGTGCAGCTCGGGGGGGGGGGGGGGGGCGACAGCCATGCCATGGTCCGACCTGGTGCCTGCTCCCCACCAACCGCTAGTACACGAGTGGCCCGGTCCGCATCAAGACGCTCGCAGCATTGTTAGCAACCGGCATCGGGCCCGACATGATGATGATGTCCACCAGGCAGTGACAAGAGCAGGTGACACGGATCTCGGTCGAACCATGAAGGGGAGCGGTGAAACATGCCCCAAGCATGGTTGCCTACCGAACGACCAGAGTCCTAGCCCTGAGGGTCCGGGGCCACAGGCCTTTGACCGGCATATCTAGAGAGCACCATTCCCACAGCGCTTCCGACCACCCACCAACATCACCAAGTACATCGCGGAGACAAACCCCAGTATTTGGCTTAAAGATTTCTGGCTCGCCTGCTGAGCTGGAGGGGTGGATGATGACTATTTCATCATTCAGTATCTCCCCATCTGTGTGGGGGAATATGTTTGGGCATGGCTTGAATTCCTCCCACACAACAGCATCCGCGACTGGGTGGACCTCAAGAGGGTCTTCGTCCAGAATTTCCAAGGGACATATGTCCGCCCTGGGAACTCCTAGGGCCTCAAGAGTTGCCAGCAGGAGCCTGGTGAGTCCTTGTGGGACTACATCTGCAGGTTCTCCCAATAATGCAACTCTCTCCCTGATGTTGTTGATGCGGACGTCATCAGCGTGTTCCTCTTTGGGACGACCTGCGAGTCCCTAATCCATAGGCTTGGATGCCTAAAGCCTCGTATCACCGGTGACCAGCTCAACGTCACCACTAACCACGCCTCTAGTGAGGAAGCAGTCGGAGCGGTCTTCAACGGAGGCTGAGACAAAGGCAAGGCCAAGCACATGGACCAAGACGAGGGCCCCTCCACACAGAGGGGCAAGAAGAACAAAAATGACCGGCACCGACCGAACAGCACCACGTTGGTTGCCGCAACTAACCGCACGGGCAAGCAGCCCCAACAGGGTCTGCCTGACCATTTCAACAAACTCATGGATAGCCCGTGTAACACCTCGGTGTTAAGCATGCATTAACATTTTGCAAATCATGAGCATAATCATTATTATGCATTCATAAGCATGACATGAAATATAGAATTGAAACATACTAATGAAACATGTATGTTGCATAGTTTTGTTTTAATAGATTGGATGCTATGTTTGTTTTGCCATGTGTGTACCTTGGTTGATCACTTAGACCACTTAGAAGTAATTAGAATGCAATTTGGAGCAAAATGTATACTCAAAGTTTTCTCAAATTTTGCTTTTAAAAATAATCTTCTAAAATAGGGTTTTTGATTTAAATTAACTTTAAATATATAGTTCAAAATCTAATTGGATTTTGACCTTACTCTTTTTGGCAAAGTTGTAGATCTTGAAAAATGGAGCAACTTTTGTTTTTACACCAAATTTTGAAAATGCTTTTAAGTTGCTCAAAATGATGAATTTGGGGCTGTTTGAATTTAAATTTAAAAAAAAGAGAAGGGAGCCTGGCTTAGCGGGCCGCGCCCTCGCTTCTCGGCCCACGGCTGAAGCCGGCCCAGCCTGCCCCTGCGCTGACCGCGCACAGAGGACGGCCACCGCGTGGCCGCCGCTCGCCGGTGACGGCGTACGGGTGGCACCCTGGCGAGCCCTGCTACTCCATGTGCTCGCCTTCACCTGCCCGACCGTGCCACGCTCCCACTCGCCTCTCCACTTCGGTAGCCGCAGCACAGCAGCAGTAGTCCCCGCGCACGTAGGCAAGCTCCGCCACCACATGTGCCTCGCCAGATTTGGCCATACCGGCCACCACCGCTCACCGCCAGCCGCTACACCTCAACCTCAGCACCTCCTCCACCTCGCGCATCTCGCGCTCGCCTTGGTAAGCCGTGGGAAGCCTCCCTTCCCTGGGAATCCCTCGCTGGAGTAATGGCCAAGCTCACTGAAGAGCTCCGCTCCGTGGACTCCCCCTCTCTGCTCCATCTCTTGCCCTCCCTTCATGCGCACGAGCACCGCCCGAGCTCGGTGGAGCTCCCACGCCACTTCTCACGCCACCTCTCGGCTAGAGATGGCCGATCGACGGTGAGCCGCGCCACCGCGCCGCCATGGCCACCGGCCAGCTCGCTCTTGAGCTCCTCCAGCCCTGCCGCTTGCACTATCGTGTCTGCCCTGGCACGGTGGTCAGTTGGTGGTGACCTCGTCGCCGGCCACCTCGCCGACGGCGAGCTCACGCCGGTCAGCGCCGCCTCTCCTGCCGCAGTGGCTGGCAGATGGGGCCGGCTGAACCATGGGGGCCCACACATCAGCTCCTCGGCGTGAACCTGGGTGCACTGCAGCGGGTGCACCCAGCGTTTTAAGGCCCGCTGTTTTTTTTCAGAAATAAAAGAAATAATTTCTAGATTTTGTTCAAATGCTTTGGAAATTCATAAATTGAGAAATATTGGTCCAAATTTGATGAAACAAATTTTTATATGCTTCTTATTCTTAGATCTACAGTAGAAAAATATTGCATGTGGTTTTTGCGATACTTTTGTATAGGGTTTTATTTAATTCTTGTATTTGCTGTTATCTTAGAAAATGTCTAGTAAATAGAATAATTATCAGAAAAATATGGTTCCTATTTTGTTAATCTCCTTTAGTGATGTACTTTGTAGGAAAAATATATGTCATGCATGTTCTATAGAGAAATATTGATGTGTAGTTCAAGTGCCTTTAATTGATGATTTTTTGTTATTTTGATAGAGAGCAAAAATTGTATAAAACATATGTATGATAATTTTTGTGCAGTGATTGTTTACTGCTTTAGAACATAGGAAAAATATTAAATCTATTGTTTGACTACTTTTCATAATACAAAGTATTTTCATGCTCGTATTTATGCCATAGCTTGTCATTTTTGTGTAGGATATTTTACTTATCCAAATGCCATGAAAATTTTATGGTAGTCTACTTAGTGTAGTACTATGCTACTGTAATTTTCGTCAGATTTTTTTGTGCTACCAAAATAGGTGTTGCTGTTCAAACCTAGTTTCAATTAGGGTTTAATTAACCTTTTTAATGCATGTTTAGTTAATAATGTTTGCTTTGGTGTATCTTTGAAGCATCTTAGCTTGCTGTGGTGACTTGGCATGTTAGTACAGTGGTTGTAGTAGTAGTATAGTAGTACATGTTCTTAGATGATGTTGGCTACCTTGTAGAGGAGCTTTACTTCTACTATGACCAATAAAGTTAAACATGTTCATCTACTATTCCATGCATCATGATCATTACATGTCGTCTCTCCGATGCACCTATGCATGAGCACTTATACATCTGCATCATATAGGATCATAGGAGGAGTTGCTAGTAGCAGTTCAGGAAGAGCAGACCGGGACAGATCCATAAGAAATCTAGGCACAGGAGGTGCCAGAGGAAGAGGAGCAAGGAGAGGACTTGCCCTGAGTGCATAGGATCATCAACCTAGTTTGTTCGAACGAGGCAAGCCCCAAAGCATTCTAAGTCTCCTACTTTATAAAAGCAATTCTTTCTATATATGAGTTTATTTATTATTGCATTAAGTTGTAGGAGTTGATTGAAACCGTTGATGCATTTATTACTATCCTTGCCTACCTTATTACCTTTTTACCCTGTTAGGTCAGGATCGAATAACTGCTTAACCTTGCTTAGACCGGTAGTGATCGGTGATTTCCAGTCACCTACATTTATAGGTGGTTACTAGAAGAATATAGCTATGGAAAGAATGATATCCTGGAATTAACCATGTGTGATGGATAATTGGAGACCGGATGGAAAAAGTTGGAGGCAACCAGACAGGGTTCTGGGGTGCTGTTAGTTTTCCATCTGTGTTGATTAAGGACCAATCATTGCTCGTCCCTCTTGTCATGTTGAACGTATGTCTCACATTTAGCTAGCCGAATAAAGTACCTTTCGACCGCGAAACTAGTGACACTATTCGAGCCAGGATAAACTTGGATTGGTAGACTAGGTGCTGAAGGGGGTATGACGGGGACTGCGAAGAGTGAGCCCAAGGTGCGTCCTGGCTATTGGGCGGTCCTTGGGTAGTGTGGTCCATGACTCCAGGGGTATGAAGGTATCCAATGTGTGGGAAATTCCGTCCTGTGGTGACAATGCCGTCGATAGGACGATGGTTCGGGTAGTTGCTACCGTTGTACGCGTATCTAGGGATGCGTGTAGAGCGAGTAGATTACTTTACTGCTTTGTGCATATTTTTCATACTGTCAGGGTTTGGGCTGAAGTGGATCTTTTGCAGGTACATAACAGCGCTATCGTGTAGTACGTATTAGCTACGTTTATGAGAGACCGTTGTATGCCACCGTCTATGCTGCTAGCAATTGTTATTTTTCCTAAGTTTGTGAGAACGTACGGAACAGTGCATGCATCATGTTGTTACATATCATTCATGACATTGTTCCCTCCCCTTATAAGTTGATTATCTCATTTTGATAAAAATGACAACTTAACCTTGTTCTCACGTGAGTAATAAAACAAAATTTGCTACAGATGGCACGCACAAAGCAGACCACTCGTAAGTCCACCGGAGGTAGAGCTCCCCTGCCATCAGCTTGCTCCACATAACCGTCAGCACCACACTGTTTCTTAGGAGAGTTTGGGATGCCTACACTCTTGTGGAGAGTGCTCAACTATGTAGGCTATCCTAATGGAATTGAGCCCCGCTATTTCTAGACAAATGAGCAGTTGGGGGAACGGTCTCTTGGTTACTGTGGAGGCCAGTTGTTTGTCCCCGAGGTGATGGTTCTGAGTGGACTGGTTGGCGTTATGAGTCAACTGGCAGGACCACTGAAGAAGCAGCTAACAGGGCATCCTTTGGGATATTGAGGGATATCATGGATCGTTTTCCTCAGGAGCTTAGGCAGTCGCTATAGTTGGAGTCTTTCCAAGGGGCAACCCCTCCACTGACTCATGGCAGCAAGCAAGAGGAAGATCTCTGGAGATTGGTGCAGCAGAAGGATAGAACAGTGATAACCATGCTATGAGCGCCATGTTCGTAGTGATGAAGGCTTTCGATGGAGTAGAAGGTAGCCTGAGACATGTGTCTGGTGCTCTTGGTTAGGCCCGCGATGACCGACAGTCAGCTTTAGAGGGATCACGACTGCTGAGATTGAGAGGCTCAATGCTAGAGATGGCTCAGTTGACTCAGTCAGAGGGATCAGGCGACCCAAAGGACTAGAGTCTATGAGGGAGACGTACTGTGCACTGAGAGAGCAGGTTGAGCATCTGACCACCACCAACAGGAATGCTAAGCACATGTTGATCCATGTGCTCCACCAGAGGATTGAAGCCTGGTCCATAGAAGATGTTCTGAGAGCTCGATAGGTTGAGCTGGAGTAGCAGCTGGCCAATGCAGAAGAGTACAACGACAACCTACGTGAGGAGGTTCATCAGCTAAATAACCAGCCCACCCTTACATTCCTCCTGGAGCAGCAGAGATGGATCTAGATGAGGACGAGGAGCCCAAACAGCTTGAGGCACCAGCTGATGATGACAACGATGATGTGGATAGTGACAATGTTGACATCTCCGACTTAGATAGCGACCACGATGAGTAGGCTAGTAGTTGTTGCGCTAGCTACTAGGGTTTCATTTGTGATGACCTTTTGCATGGTTGACATGTCTAGCATGTAATCATGAGTAGAAAGACTAAGCCCTTAATGTAATGTTGGAAAACTTGGATGTGTTTGTGGTGATATCTGAACGTCAAAAGTCTAGTGTATGTATGCTGGCAATTTGGTTGTAATGGACGTGATGTGTGCGCTTAAGTAATGTAATTAGTGATGTTGTGTTAATTAGAATGACTTATTGTGTCTCTATTTTATTGTATGAATTTATTCTCTCTAGTGAATTTAGTACGGCATAATTTTTCATTCACTTGCAATTTCTACAACATCGCCTAATAATTACTATTGCTAAAATATGCAGATGTCAAACACTCACCGTATCGTGTATGATGCTACTGAGGTAGGTGGCAGTGCCCCTAGGAATGAGAACCATGATCCATCACCACCTCCTCCTCCAACGTACACCGCGAAACAGTTCTTCGCACAGTTCCTTGGAAGTCAACGCAACATGGAGGGCATGCAGCAGAACATGGAAGCTGCATTATGCCACATTGCTAACAACACCCGCCGTGGGTTAAACCCAGGTGGACATGAAGCGAATCAGTATAGCAGTTTTAAGGACTTTATGGACACTAGACCACCAATTTTCAAAGAAGCGGCAGAGCCATTGGATGTGGAAGAGTGGATAAACACCATGGAAGATAAGTTTCGTGTTCTAAGGATGATAGAAGTGTTGAAGATTGAGTATGCAGCTCATCAGCTACAAGGCCCTGCAGGAATGTGGTGGAAGCACCAACGCACCACTTCCCCCCCCCAATGCCCACATTACTTGGAGGGAATTCACTAAGGCTTTTCGTGGAGTTTACATTCCACCTGGTTTGACAAAAATGATGTTTGGAGAATTTCTAGCACTAAATCAAGGCACCAAGACTATGACATAGTATCTACATGCATTCAACAATCTAAGTCGCTATGCCTCTAACATGGTGAATACCGATGCCAAAAAGATCGCTAGTTTCAAGAGAGGTCTGAATCCCAAGATGATGAAGCACGTGGGTACCAACACGAGAACTAGTTTCAATGACTTTGTTAGTGACTGCTTAAAGCAAGAAAAGAACAACAATGTATATGCTACATCCAAGAATCACAAGAGGGCTTTTGAGTCAGGTCCATCCTAGCCAAGGGCCCCGATGGCAAATCGTTCTGCGTATCATCCACCTGCCCCTGGTGCAAGGTTCAGGCCACCCTAGTGGAGGAATCAGAATGCCCAGCAACCTTAGAGGAATCATAAGCCATTTAAGATGGTAGTGCCATAAGCCAAGACCGGACAAGACAGTTCATTTGGAGCTGCTACTCAAGTAAGAGGACAGTGTTTCAACTGCAATCAACCTGGGCACTTTGCAAAGTTTTGCCCATATCCCAAGAAGGAGCAAAATCAGTACCAAGCTCGTGTGCACCACACCACCATTGATGACATCTCGGAAGGAGAGCCCGTGATAGTCGATATGTTTTCTATCAACAATCATCCTATAATCATTTTGTTTGATTCTGGATCATCTCATTCATTCATAAGTCAAGCATTTGCAAGAAAATATGAGCAAAGGATAGTTGAATTGGAATGTGCTTATTGGATAAGTTTAGTTGGGGCTGATCTGTTAACTAATCAGATAATCCAGGGGGTAACCCTAAGTATAGCAGATAGGCAGTATAAGCTTAACTTGATAGTTATGCCAGGACTAGTTCTGGATGTGATTATGGGAATGAACTGGATGAATAAGATAGGAGTAGTAATTGATGTTAGAGGAAGAAGCATTTCTCTCAAGGAACCTGTTGGAGGAGGTACATTTCAAGTAACCTTACCTCAGAGAATAGATCTGGCCAGTACAACTTGTGCAGTCCAAACTACTCTTCTAGCCAAGATTCCAGTAGTGTGCAAGTTTCTAGACATGTTTCTAGATGAGTTACCCGGTCTTCCACCGGACAGAGATGTTGAGTTTGCCATTGAGTTAATCCTTAGAACACCACCGATCTCAAGAAGGCCTTATCGGATGCCTCCAAATGAATTAGCCGAGTTGAAGAAACAACTCCAAGATCTGTTGACTAAGGGTTTAATTCTTCCAAGTTCATCAGAATGGGTATGTCTCACATTGTTCATGAAGAAGAAGAAGGATAACTCCTTACAGATGTGCGTGGACTACCAGCCACTGAATGCGGTGACAATTAAAAACAAGTATCCTCTACCTTAGATTGATATCTTGTTTGATCAATTGTCAAAAGCCAAGGTGTTCTCCAAGATAGATTTGAGATTAGGGTACCATCAGATCAAGATTAGACCACAAGATATACCCAAAACCGTGTTCTCCACCAGATATGGTTTGTACGAGTATCTTGTCATGTCCTTTGGTTTGACCAATGCTCCTGCATACTTTATGTATCTGATGAATTCGATCTTTATGCTAGAGTTGGATAAGTTTATGATTATGTTCATTGATGATATTCTAGTATACTCAGAGAACGAACAGGATCATGCAGAGCATCTAAGAATTGTCTTGACTAGACTCAGAGATCACTAGCTGTATGCTAAGTTTAGTAAATGTGAGTTCTGGCTGAAGACAGTTCCTTTTCTTGGTCATGTGTTATTTGAGAATGGAATCTCAGTGGATCCTAGTAAGGTACAAGAGGTTATAGATTGGAAGGCACCAAGCACAGTTCATGAGGTTCAAAGTTTTCTTGGATTAGCGGGTTACTATCGTCATTTTATACTAGACTTCTCGAAGATTGCCAAGCCAATGACAAGTTTGCTATAGAAGGATCATAAGTTCATTTGGACAGAGGAGTGTAAGGCAGCTTTCTACACCTTGCAGAATTTGCTAACCACTGCTCCTGTTCTGGCGCAACCAAATATAGAGAAGCCATTTGATGTGTTTTGCGATGCATCAAAGAATGGTTTAGGATGTGTTCTGATGCAAGATGGAAGGGTCATTGCTTATGCCTCATGTCAGTTGATGAAGCATGATGTTAACTATCCTACGCATGATTTAGAGCTTGCGGCCATTGTGCATGCTCTAAAGATTTGGAGACACTACTTGCTTGGGAATGTGTGCAATATCTTTATAGATCATAAGAGTCTCAAGTACATATTTACTCAGTTTGAGTTGAATATGCGACAGAGAAGATGGTTAGAGCTGATAAAGGATTATAATCTAAATGTGCACTATCATCCAGGAAAGGCAAATGTAGTAGTAGATGCCTTAAGTAGGAAGTCACATTCTCTTGCTGTGCAACCGTTGTTTGAAGATGGGTTCAATTAGTTGCATCCTGCTGTGTTGCATAATATCCAGGTTAGTTG